>NC_141672.1:2205418-2395073 GCF_028749965.1 Puma concolor
ACAACAAAGGACGCCGGGGTGGCTAAAAGAACGGGCCTCCTGTGTCTGCAGCCACGGCCGCCACGGCGGAGGCCGAACGAGCCTTGTGGACATGGGGCCGGGGCAGCCTCTCCGGCTTCCTCCTCTCTCTGTGTCACTCTTCTCTCTCCTCACTGTGGCTTCGGTGGCTCCGCCCAGGACACTTTCACTGAAGTGGCAATGACACAGACAAGTGCATCCGAAGCCACAGTCTGGACCACCCTGTGGCCAACACGCCGATGGTGGGCCTGGCCCCAGCCGCTGCCCCAAAGCTCCCCTGGGAGCTGCTCGCACTCGCGCCCCTACTCAAGGTACCTGGTGCTGTTTGCCCCATGTGTCTCCTTGGCCTTAGTCTCCCTCGTCTGCGTGCCCGCTTTTCTATGGGGTGGTCTATCTTTTTCTTGTTGATTTGCAGGAGCTCTTTATATATTTATACATCCTGGACACAAGCCTTTGCTGCTCATTCGTATTGCAACCGCCCCACCCACCACCTTTTCTGTCGCAGTTGTGACGCCCGAAGTTTTACCTGTGTTTTAAACTCAGCGAGGGATTTCAGGGGGCCTGGGTGGCTCAGTCGGTTAAGCGTCAGACTTTGGCTCAGGTCATGATCTCGAGGTTCACAAGTTTGAGCCCCACATCTGGCTCTGTGCTGACAGCTCAGAGCCTGGAGCCTGCTTCAGATTCTGTGTCTCCCGCTCTGTGCCCCTCCCCTGGTTTCCCTCTCTCTCTCTCTCTCTCTCTCTCTCAAAAATAATAAATAAACGTTAAAAAATAGTAAATAAACTCGGCGAGGGATTCCAAACGTTGTTTTGCACTATCTTTTGTTCACACATAATCACCCTTTTACGGGTTCTTCATGTTTTTCTGTATTTTCGGGTCTACACCTGGGGTCGTTTTCCTTTAGCCCAAATGCACACGGTTCCTCCAGCCTTGCTCTTAGCGCAGGGCGTGGGAGACTTGTCCGGGTCTGATGCACTCTCTCCCGGGAGGGTGTTTTCCGCGGCCCTCTCCCGGGGTGTCTTCGGCTTCTGCGACTTCTCTTGGGCGTCAGTCACCTTTCCTGCTACTTCGCGTGCCTGTCGTGACTGGCGAGCCGTGGAGGCTTGGGGCTGCCTCGTGTTCCCTCTCGCATCGTTCATTTTCTTGTTTTATTGAGCAACTCAAACCGTAAACGCTGTCCCTTCTGCGTGGGATCTCTGTGCCGTTAGCTGAGCTGCTTGGATTGTGTCCCCTGCCCGCGTGGCTCACAGACCAGCCAGGGGTTTGAGCAGAACTTATCAGGGGGTATTCGGGGCTCCCCTTCTGGGGTCTCCTCTCGCCTTCCAGCCGCTGCGACCACCCTCAGCTCCGCCCTCTGGTGCTTCAAGCGGCAAGACTGTGGGTTCCGCCGGGGTTTTAGCCTGCCCTCCGACATAGGGCGCCAGCGTGGGATGTGAGTCCCTCCTCCTGAGCGTCCACGTCCTACAGCCTGGGTCTGGGTGCCACCGCGCCCGTGCTGTTGGACAGGTGTCTCCGTGTCAGCGATTGTGGACGGTTGTGCACGGAGCTGGTCCAATCGGAGACACCCGGCCTTTGCTGGGAGTTGCCCTCGGGCAGTTAGGACGGAGGAGGGCTGGAGCCCACAACCCGATCTGGACAGAGCAGGGCAGATGGGGGCGTCACTTGGTGAGACCCGGTCTTGCTCTGACTAGCCTTGGTTTAGGGGCTGGTCTCATCAGAGATTTAACGGGGAGCCTGGCCGGGCACAGCACCAAGATTTCACAAGTGTTTTGGGGTGTGTGGGACCAACGGTGTGTCGTGTCCGAGGACCTTGCCCCCGTGGCTGTGGGAAGCTTCGCTGGGCTCTCTTTCGGTCACCAAGGCTCCCCGCCTGGGGTGAGGTCAGTCCTCAGCCCAGCGCCCAGAACCGGCGGTCGTCAGCCCTCCGAGGGCTCTCCTGTCTCCGGGACTTCAGCTCATTAGGCCACCATGGCCCCACAGCTCTCTGAGCCTTAGCACAGAGGCTCTAGTGTGTGTGGCCCCTCTCGGTCCCCAGAAGGAGTGAGACCTTCCTGGGGGGGGGGGGGGGAAACCACCCTTCCTGCCCCTGCAGGTCCAGCACCCCCAGCCTCCCGGGGAATAAAGATCAAATGAGAGGCAGGACCAGAAAGTCTGTTGAAATCACTGCTTCTCACATGGCATTTAAAACAAACAAATAAAAAAAGCCCAAACTTTTAAAACTGGGGGTGCATTTTGCCCCAGTGATACCAATCCTGGGACTTGTCTCAAGGCGATAACTTAGACGGATGGGGCGCGTTCAGGGTGGTCCGGCCGTAGACCAAGATGGTGACCTTGGAACCATCACTGAGAGGGAGTGGCCAGGGTGCCGACGGCAGAACCGTTCACAACGTTGAAAGAAAAACCCTACAAGCAGTGAATTCCCAATGGTAGGTAATTTGTTGAAAAAAATTTTGGAGGGCGCCTGGGTGGCTCAGTTGGTTAAGCGGCCGACTTCGGCTCAGGTCACGATCTCACTGTCCGTGGGTTGGAGCCCCGCGTTGGGCTCCGTGCTGACCGCTCAGAGCCTGGAGCCTGTTTCAGATTCTGTGTCTTCCTCTCTCTCTGACCCTCCCCCGTTCATGCTCTGTCTCTCTCTCTCTCTCTCAAAAATAAATTTAAAAAGTTAAAAAAAAATTTAAAAAAATTTTTTGGTTTACACGTAGTTTGAAGTCACAGTCACTAAAATAATTGTGGCAGATCTGGTGGAATATCGTGTTCTGTTACTGACGGAAGTCAGCAAATTCCAAGCCGGCCTCTGTGCACCACACTTTGGGGATTCGTACCTTTCGGTCGTCTGTATTTTCTGACTTTTTAAAGTAATGACGACTTTTCTGGGGTGTGTGTGTTTGAGGGATGATTTGCATGCAGTGAAACGCACAGGCATTTGACAAGCAGACGGTGGGACCTGCACCCGGGACAAGGTGGGGCGAACTACCCCCCCTTCAGAAGGCTCCCCCGTGCCTGTTTCTGGTCCATGATGTGTTGTGGATGACAGATTAGTCACAGGAAGGTGAGTCGAGGCCAGAAGAGAGTCTGAGCGCTGAGAGGTGGTCACGTGGTCCTATCACGGAGCCCCTGTGGCCCGGTGGGGGGCAAATCTGTGCCCTGTTCCTGGTGCCCTGCAGGTGCTGTGGTCTCGCGACCGCCGGAGGCTGCCATCCCTCCAGTCACCCCGGGGGTCACCTGGCCAAAGGCACGGAAGGCCTTTGTGACTGGGATGTCACCTGCCCTGGGAGGGGATGCTGCATTCCAGGGACACAGGTCTTTCTATCTCAGCTGCTGGCGCATATCAGCCCTTCTCAGGACCCACCTGGGGCCTCAGTGGCTGTGGGGTGACACCTCCCAGCAGCCTCATGGGCAGGGGCAGGCCATCGGGGGCCAGGGCCCCTGGAACTGAGCACCACAGGCTGGGGGCTTAGACGACATTGGTTTCTCGTTCTGGAGGCTGAAGTTCAAGGGCAGGGTGCAGGCAGGGTCAGGTTCCCGGAGGAGGCCCTCCCTGCCCGCAGAGGCCACTTTCTTGCTGTGTCCTCCCACGGCCAGCGGGCTCTGGGGTTTCTGCTCTTGTGAGGGTGCCACCCCACCCGATCAGGACCTTATGACCTCATTTAACCTTGACATCCCCCCCCCCCCCCGCCCCCGCCCAGGCCTGTCTCCAAATCCGGTCACACTGGAATATGGGCTTGAACACGTGAGTTGGAGGGACACAGTTCGGCCCACAGCAGACGGCTATCGAAGCAGGGCCCGCAGAAGGGACCCGGAGCTCCTGGTCCTGGAGGGCACTTTCCCGCGTGGACCCCCACGCCCCCTGGTCTCTTCGCAGGTGTCCGCGGGGCCAACCCTCAGTCTCCAGAACGCTAGGGGGTCCTTTCTCCCACAGCTGCGCCTGAGGGGTCTGGGGGCAAGGTCTGGGGGCAGGGCCATCCGTGGGCGTGGGGGTGGGGCCATCCCAGGGTGTAGGGGCGGGGCCGGCTCTGGGCGTGGGGGCGGGGCACGCGGGGACAGCCCTTGTCCGCTGGAAGGCGGGACAAGTGCGCAGGACGACCGGGAAGCACGCACTCGTGTCCTGTCCGGCAGGGGGATTGCTTCTCTGGTCAAGGTAAGAATTAAAACACCTTCCGTTAAGTACTGTGGCGCTCACTTATTTATTATGGAGGCTAGTGAATAACTCGGCCTTCTTGAAGGGGGACAGTATTTGCCCCTCGCCGCCCCAGAGTCCCTCCCAGCTTCACAGGGCCCCGCGAAGTAGCTGGTGGAGGTTTGCTGTGTGTGTGTGGCAGGGGGGTGGTCCCGGCCTCCCCAGGCCCCCAGGCCCTGCTGAGAGACGAGGGAATGGCCTCGTCCACTACCAGCAGGCTTCCTAGGGGCCCCTCTAACCAGCCACGGGTGCCCACCCTGCCGAGGCTAAGACGTCTCAGCAGAAGAGCAGAGCTCCCGGGGTGGGAGGCGTCTTCCCCACCAGGGCCCCTCCATGGCCTGTCTCCTCTGTCCTGTCCCGGTTCCTGGCTAATGCGGGCTCTTGCCCCGTCCCCCCGGGGGGACCACAGAAGGAGGACAAGGATGGACCCCAGGGGGAAACCCGGGCACTGAGGTTGTCTGGAACGGGGCGGCTGCGGGGCGGTGGGGAGGGCCAGGAGGAGGTGGGGGTCTGGCCCTCCAGGGCGAGGGCTGTTGAGAACAAGGTGATGGCTGCTGGGGAGCCCACCTCCGCCCTCGGCCTCGGCGCCCGGGCGGGCGATTGGTGGTTAGGGAGCCCTCGCCGGGCGGGGGGCTTGCTGAGGGCACTTGCAGGGGGAATATGCCTCCCACATCAGCTCCCCCACCCCCCCACCCGCGGGGGCCCTACAACTCTCCTCCGTTCCGACACCGTCCTCCTGGGGACTGGCCTCAGCCCCCTGGGTCCCACAAGACTGCCCCTCCCCCAACTCCGGATGCCGGTGGCCGTCCTGGTTGTCACCTGTGCCTCTGAGCAGCTGGCTATAGATCGGAGGTTCCAGTGACTCCCTCTGTGGGCCCACCTGGTTGGCTAGGGCAGCTCACAGGGAACACTTTACTTAGTCGACCAGCTGGTCATCGTCAAGGCTAGAACTCAGAACAGCCCAAGAGCTGCAGAGCCGGGCAGGGCGAGGGGAGGGGAGGGGTGGAGCCCCCTTGAGCCCTTGAGCACACGGCTGTCCCCAGTCTCCAAGAGTTCAACCGCCCGAAGCTCTCTGACCCCAACCCCATCCTTCTTTGGCTTTTTACGGAGGCTTGATCAAGTCATTGGCCATAGGTGATCCATTCAACCCCCAGGCCCTCTCCCCTCCCAGAGGCCAGGTGGTTCCTGCTCTCAGATCACAGGCTTGGATCCCTGGCCACCAGTGCGATCCTAGGAGCTTTCCAGCGTCTCCCCATTATGATACAAAAGACACCTTATTGGCTCTTCTCACTTGGAAAACCCCAGGGGGTTAGGGAGCCAGAAGCACGATGCAGAGCAAACATACATTTGGTCTCACGGGAGGCGTCCCCCGTCCCCCTCGGGCTCTGGGGATATGCGACTAGGCCGGGCAGCTCACGACACAGAACCAGAGCCAGAATGCGCATTCTCGGGCCACAGGGGCCAGAGGCGCCGGTGCGCGTCCCCTGCTCAGCGTGTGGGGCACCGTCACGGGGACAGATGTACCGAGAATGTGATGTAGATAAGCATGAAGACCTCAAATCAAATACAGCCAACGGGTTAGATCCACGCGAGTAGATAAAGGGGTCCTTTATCAGTAAGAAACAAGAAAAAATCATGAGAAAAGGCAGCAGTAGGTTTGGCAACCATGATCGTAGACGACAAATGGGGACCCGGGCAGCTGAACCCGGGGCAAGTCGTGAGGGCAGGGCCAGCACGGGCAGGGCGACAGGAACCACTGCAGGTAAGACTGGTCGTGTAGAGCGGCAGCGGGAATAAGGCGAGGTGGAGGCCCCCCCCTACCCCCCGGGGCACAGGGGGGTGTGGTCACCCGTCCACCTGCCCAGGGAGGGCACCACATCAGCGGGGAGGCGAGGGTCAGCAGTCAGGCCACCCTGAGCTCTCAGAGGGACAGATCCACACGGGGACGTGCAGGGTCAACACAGTCGCAGGAAAGGCCAGCTAGACAGCAGGGGGTGGGCAGAGGGACACGGACCTGGGGCAGGTGTGGGAGGAGCAGCACCAGAAACGGATTTCACCGGAGCCTGAGCCGCGGAGTGACTCGTGGTCAGAACCTGCACAGACGCTCGAAGGAAAACAGAGGACGAGGAGGAGAGGGTTAGTGTCCCTGCAGGAGACGGGGGCCCACGGGCAGAGCGGCCCACAAAGCCCATGCGGTACCCTGTGCGCCCCTCCGCGTGGGCCACATGGGCCCCTCTGTGTATTCGCCTCCGTGTGCACCCCTCCGTGTGCTCCCTCCACGTGGGCCCCTCCGTGTGCTCCCCTCTGAGTGCTCCCCTCCGCCTGGGCCCCTCCACGTGGGCCCCTCTGTGAGCTCCCCTCTGAGTGCTCCCCTCCATGTGGGTCTCCACGCGGGCCTCTCTGTGACTCTCCGCGGGCCTTTCCATGTGAGCTGCTGGAGCTTCCTCACCACATGACGGCTGCCCCCCCCCCCCCCCGCCCCCACAAGTGCTCCGAGAAACCAAGGGGGCGGCCGCCATCCCACGGATGACCTAGTCCCAGAAACCAGCACGGGCGGCGTCCTTCACGCGCGCCGTGTGCAACATTGACCCTGATTTGAAGCAGGTGGGAGCCCACAGGGGCAGGAATTCTGGACGCCGAGGACGCACAGGCCCTCTGGGCGGTTGGCTACCACACGAATACACGACGCAACACTTCAAAACGAGCTTGAAGACCGCAGGAATCACACGATATGTGAAAAATACTGCAAATCAGAATTAGAAATAAACTGAACATTAGTTTGGAAATGAAGATTAGAGCAGAGGGGCCACAAAAGTGGAGGCACACAAAAGCATTTGGAGAAGCATAGAAGGAAGTAAAAACGCATGAAAAGGATTGGAAAGAAAGCGGAAAATCGAGGAAAGGGGCAAAGCGGGGCGCTGGGGTGTCTCCAGGCGCAGCTGCGCCACGGCCAACAAGCGCCCAGACGCGCCTCGACAGGTGGGGGCAGGTGGGCGCGCGGGGCATCTGCTCAGGCGCAGCGGGGCGGCCGCACGGAGGGCGGAGCTGCGGCGTCGCTGGGGGTGTGGGCTGGGACGGCTAACAGGGGTGAGGTGTCCCTTCGGGGCGAGGAAACCGCCTGAGAGTAGAGCAGGTTCGTGGTTTGGCTGCACGACTTTGTAAAGACGCTGAAAACCGTTGAATGGCACGCGTGAGATGGGCGAAGGGCGTGACGTGTAAGTTACGTGTCGATCGCGGTGCAAGGGAAGGAGAGAAAGCGGAGGAACCAACAGCGCATAATCGGACGTCCCGGGGAAACCCCACAGCACCCGAGCAGAGCAGTCGCGAAACACTAAAACCCACGTCAGCCCACCTGGTCCGCAAAGTCTGGGACTCACGTGCTGAAAGGACACGTCACGTACACTCAGGGAAACTGAGCCAGAATGGCTAACACTGGGACGCGTTTTTGTACGATTATTAGGCCCTGGGGCTCTTAGGTCTTAGACTGTCTAAGGGAAACCCCGGAAAACGCCCACCCAGGCGGACGGGACCACGGGATGTGTGGGCGGATGGCACGGACCACACAGGGGCCAGGGGACCCCACAAGAGCTCTGCAGGCGCTGAGGACACATCCTCCGGCACCTGCGAACCCAGGACCGCGCGACACGCAGGACACAACGACGCAGCCCGCCAGAGCGCAGTAGAAGGCAGCAGGACCTTTTCCCCACCCCCCCCGCCCCCCAAGAAGCAGGCAGGGTGGGGGGAGGGGGAGGGGGAGGGGCCCACTGCAGATTCGGTCGCTGACAGGAGTCACCACCCCAGACTCAGGACATGCCAAGCTCAGCCCCACAGGCAGTGACCACGGCCAGGTCACACAGCTCTCAGCTGGACGAGTCACGGCTGGCTCCGGGTGGCCCTGGGCACAGGTCCTCCCTCCAGCGGGCCGCGCGGGGTCATTCTCTGAAGGGGCACGGGACCACCTTCCCTGGAGCTGGGACTCCGGAGCTCTGCAGGGGGCCAGAAGACAGAACAGGGGTCCCCGACACCCAGCCACCTTCAGGACCTTCGTGGCCAAGCCTGGGTCCCAGCAGGGGCCCCGCCTGCCTTTGTGGGGGTGGGGTTCCACCCAGCTGTGGGATCCTTCACATCGCGCCAGAGCTCCAGGGCATCATGTCCCCAGTCCTGTCACATCCAGTGCCTCTGCCCCAGGGTGGGGGCCAGCGAGAGGAGGGGGCTGGCGGGGGGCGGGGGGCTGAGCTAACACCCAGGATGGCGACTCCCAGTGACCCCACCAATTCCGCAGGTGCAGGGAGCCCTCCCTCTGGCAGGTGCAGGGAACCACCTGCCGCTGGCCCCGGCTAGTTGGGTGAGAGGAGCGCCATCTGGTGGCCGGAGGCGGCATCACCCTCCTTTGTTTTCGGGGACCAGTGGCCCTGAATCAGGTCTGGGATTGGGGGGGGGGGCGGGGGTGGGATGTGGGGAGTCCCCAAAGACTTCCTGGGCCAGCAGGGGCTGGCAGTTTTGGGGGGAGTGAGGTCCAGCGCCCCGACTTGCGCAGGCGCCCGCCACACCCCGCCGCCTCCGTGATCCCGGAGAGTGAATCAATGTGCTATTTGTAACTACGGAAACAAGACTTCTTTTGTCCCCAGTGTCCTTGGGTGAACAAAGGTGCTTAGAGCTAAGTCTTTGAGACGTAGCAGAAGTTTGGCTCTGGATACTAACTTTCTCACAGCGAGGAATACTCACTGTGGAAATAGGGATTAAAACAATCCCCATTAAAAAAAAAAGGGGGGGGGACACCTGGGTGGCTCAGTAGGTTAAGCGTCTGACTTCGGCTCGGGTCTGATCTCGCGGTTCGTGAGTTCGAGCCCCACGTCGTCAGACTCTGTGCCGACAGCTTGGAGCCTGGATCCTGCTTCGGATTCTGTGTCTCCCTCTCTCTCTGCCCCTGCCCTGCTCGTGCTCTGTCTCTCTGTGTCTCAACAATAAGTAAACGTTAAAAAAAAAAAAAAAAAAAAGAACTGTCTCTCTCAAGGTGACGATGGTGGGGATTCCATCACGATATTGTGGTTTTGTTGGAAGTATCTGGAAGACTGAGCCGCCGCTTGCTTTCAGACCGCCCGTGTGAACCTCCGGCACGTGCCGTGACCCCAGAAACCCTGCGTGGAAGGCGCGTGCACAGGCCTCTGCTGTGTGATTGCTCTCGTGGGGAGTTGGGGACGGGGCCCAATCAGGTTTGCCCCTGGGGGTGGGGACGGGGACTTAGGGGAGCGGCAGGAGGAATGTTCCGGAGTGGCTTCTGTTAGAAGGCACTCGTGGTGCACTCGGCTGACGGGCCCGCAGCCCTGAGCCCCCTCCGTCTCCGCCGGCGCCCCCACCCGGGACATTTCGCGTGGGTGGAATCGCGTGGCGGGGGGCCCCTCCCGCCTGGCTTCTTCCCCTGCGCGTGGGGTTTCGGGGTCATCACGCCGCGGGCGTCAGCGGGCACCCCCTTCTGCCGCTGAGTACGGTGGGCCGCGTCTACAGCTTCCCTCGAAAGAAATTGAGAACCGGAAACAACTTCCGAACTCTAGTTAGTTAACCGTCCGTCTGCTGGAGAGCTTTCAGAGACTGGGCGGAGGTGTGCATCTGAGGGACAGACAGCTGACGGGGCAGGGGGCCCATCTGGACAACGCGGGCTGGCTGACTCGGGAGGGTGGGCACCGGGCTCCGCTTTGCTGTGGGAGGACGTGTTTGAAGCGTCCTGTGGAAGGAGCCCTGGGCTGTGGGCACCGGCCGGCTGTCCCTCCACGTCCCTGACCCTGAGGAGGCGACGGTGGGCAGTGGAGTCCAGCTGGGGCTGTGGACGCCTGGCGTTCCCTCCCCGCATGCACAGTGTGTTCTGCTCCCCTGTGCTTTAGAAGTCACGTGTTCCCAAGGAAGACCCAGGCTGCGTGGTGACAAGTGTCACTCACAGGCAGTGGGGGGGAGGGGGGACCGGGGCCTGGCTCTGGATGGGCTGTTCTTCCGCGTCCGGCCTCTTAAAGGAACACGTAGTCTCATGCCCTGTCACCCGGGTCAGAGTCGCGGCGATCCACGGTCCCCTGGGCCACGTCGGGGTTTTGGCATCAGTGCCCTCGTCCCCAAACTGACTAAGGGTCTGTGATGTGACGTTTCGTGTTGCATTTCCTCTTCAGCTCAGAAGACTGTGTGAGCCGCGTGGGGCCCTGGCCGTGGCAGCTGACGGGACCGGAGCGCCGCCCGTGTGGGGCGTCTGTGAACGCTTTGCCATGTTCAGCCTCCAGGACACAGAGGACCTCGCCCTGCGCTCGAGGCACCAGGGCCGGGCGGGGCCGGTGGGGTGCGGTCCGCGGGGGTCCGCTTGGAGAGACCTTACCTGCTGTTGGCTCTGTGTTCCTGCACGGGGCCAGGGAGCACGGCCTGCACCGGCCCCCCCTCCTTTCAGAAATTCACTTATTCATTTTGAAACAGAGAGAGAGAGAGAGAGAGAGAGAGAGAGAGCGCAGAGGAGGGGCAGAAGGAGAGGGAGAGAGAGAGAACCCCAGGCAGGCTCCGGACTGTCTGCGCAGAGCCCGACGCGGGGCTTGAACTCACGAACTGTGACATCACGAGCTGAACCGAAATCAGGAGTCCGCCGCTTAACTGACTGAGCCCCCAGGCGCCCCTCCGTTTCCCCTTTCAGGAACCTGCTGAGGTTTTCCGGGGGTCCTCACACACGCTCTTTGTTGAACGCCGGGCCCTGTATAGCTATTAATTCACGGAGGTTACCTGTTCCATTAATTCTCCCTTTTCCCTCACTTATCGTTTCGATCTGGCAATCGCTGTGCAAGGTGGGCTGGCCTCCCGCGGTGACTGTCACTTAGGCAAATTCTCCCGGGTTTCTGGCAGCTCTCCTCCGTGTGTTTTGGGGCAAAAGGTTAATAGCTGTGATGTGGGCTCCACGGACTGTCCGCGGGGCTCTGCGGGGGCTCCTCTGTGGCCCCTGTCAAACCTGGTACCTGATTTCCAAATTTAATTTCCCGCGAGGCCGTGTGGGGCCCTGCTCCTGCAGCTCTCTAGCAAACAAAATCGGGGTCCCCGACTCTTACCGCCAGCGGAAAGGCAGGACCAGGCAGCGATGCAGCAGGTGGTGCCCCAGCCGGCCCGGGGTCCTCTCGCCCCGGGGACCTGGGGGCTCACGGGCCACCTGTTTGTTCCCACAGCTGTTCTCCTTCCACTCAGAACGGTCACCTGCAACGCGTCGGGTCCGTGACCTTCCGTTTCTTTGCATTGTTATTCCTGCCCGATGCTCAGTCGTCACACGGCCGGGCGTCCAGCTGGCCGAGGAAGACCACCGGCTACAATGGAAGCAAGTGAAACGTAGGTAAAGGGGGGGGGGGGGGGAGACGGTTCCAGGCAGGGAACGGCAAGTCAGGAAGCCCTGAGGCCAGAGACGGGCTTGCTTTGAGGAGCTGCGGGAGAGCTGGAGGGGTAAGTAAGGGGCCAGGCTGGGCAGGGCAGGGTGGTGTCTCTCCAGAGAGCAGGAAGGCAGAGGTGGTTGTTAAGCAGGGTGGTGCCAGGGTCAAGTTGGCATTTAAGAAGGTCCCTCCCGCTGCCTGTGTGGCGGGAGGGGGCAGGTGTGCCACATGGGGATCAGGGGAGAGGAGACGGTGGGTGGGGCAGGGAGGCGGCCCTGAGAGTCTGGCGGGATGGGCGGCTTGGGCGGGGTGAGTACAGCGCGGTGCCCACGCAGAAGAGCCCTCTCCCTCAAGCCCCAGCCGCCACCGGAGCGGGTAACACTACAAGGGGCTGGTTTTGCACCCCTCCCGCCCGGCTCTGGAAGGGGTGTCTGCCTGCCTCCTCCTCCAAGGCACTGGCGGCGCAAGCTAACTGGGGGCATGCAGAGGTGGGGCGTGGCGCTGGGTCTGTGCCCCGTATCTACCATGGAAGTGCCCAGACCCACGTGCAAGGCGGGGGTGGGGGGCGGCAGGGCCCAGGACCTGCCGGTGGTGAGAACCCGCAGAGGATTGATGGAAGCGGGCCCCCAGGCGTGGGGACCCCACAGACGCGTCTGCGTCGGGGAGGTAGGGCCGGGGTGGCGGGCCACCCGGGTGGGGCTACCTCGGTGGCATGCGGGCAGGGGCGCTGGGCTCCATCTCCCGTCCCTGCAGGGGCGTCCGTAGACAGCTGGAGGCGGGGGTCCCTGAGCAGGGCCGGGGAGGAAAGCCCGGGCAGGGGCGGCTGTCTCAGGTCCCGGGGTCACCACCGGGTCCTCCTCCGCCCCGGGCGCGACCCCCCGGGTCTCCGATGGTGTCCTCACCGGTGGCCACGCGAGGGCGCCCGAGCTCCACCCACCGTCCCTGCCTCGGGGACCCCCTTCCCCGGCCGCATCCAATCGGGAAACCCGAGACCCTGGGCGGGGGGCGCTCTGACCTGCTGGGGCGGGCCGCTCCCGGGTCCGGGGGTGGGGGGGGCTGCGGGCCTGGCTCCACCGGCCTCTGGGGAGGAGCACGGCGAGCAGGGGACGCGCTGCTCCTCCGCGCAGGCCCGGGGGGCTTCCTGGGGGAGGCAGCATCTCGGGGAGCAGGCTGCGCGGAGCTGGGGCGGGCTGGGATGTGGCTTCCGCGGTCAGCGCTCACCCCACCCGCGGAGGGCCGGCGACTCCCGAGGCCGCGCCCCTCCCCCGGGAGCCCCGCGGGAGGGGGCCGGTCCCACTCTGTTCCCGGGGCTGAAGCTGAGGGACGCGTGCGTAATGGATGCCGCGGAAACAGAGGTATTAACGCGGGGTGGGGGAGAGACGCATCCCTTGTTAATATTTATGAAGCCCTCAGCCCCGTCATTCAAGAGCCTCATAAATATTAATTCGCAATTAAACATTTATATGAAGGCGGTTGGTTCTCCTCCCCCTCAAGGAACCTGTTTGAAGTCGGGGCTGTGCTAGGTGTGGGCAGCGGGGTCTCCGGGGAGGGCCTGGGGGCTGGAGGCAGTGACCTGGGCTTGCTGCAGAGGGGCCTCCCGGTGACAGCGGGGCCCAGCCAGCACCTGCCGCCAGGCCCAGCCCGCCCCGGCGGACTGCTCCGGACACTGGCAAGACCCCCACGGTCCGGGCGCTGGAATCAGGCCGCAAAATCGATGTCTTGAGCTGGTGTTGCCCCCTGAAATCTATCAGTCATGTACACGCCAGTAAGATTTACTTGGCACAGGAGTGCCAAGAGTGGGCTGAGGTCAGGCGCTTTTTTGGGGGGGGGGGTCCCCCTTCAGGCCCAGGCTGGCGATGACCTCCCACTGGCGGTGGCAGACTCCAGGGGACAGTGGCAGGGGTCTCCAGGCTGCCCTCCCATCGTCCTCCACTCTGGGGTGTCTTTTCTGTTCTTGGTTTCGGGGGGCCAGTCCAGGGGGGCGGTAACTGGCGGTCCTCAGGGCCCCGGCTCCAGCAGGCTGTCCACGTGACCCCCTTCTCCGTGTCCCCTCTCGGCCCGGGATGGACCCCCTTCAAGGCGGGGGAGGGGCTTGGTGGGCGTTCGCGTCCAGCCCCACGGGTAGGGCTCTCCCGCGGGGCTCCCTGGGGCGGCCCGGACTCCTTACCGTGGCGGGGTCCCGCGGTGCCCTCTGAGCCCAGGGGATGGGGCCCCGCTGGATCTGCCCCTCCGGACGGCCGGGCTGTGGGGCACAGGTGCCCTCGCACTGAGGTGGTGATGCCACACGACCCCTCCTGCCCGGCACGTGCAGACCCTCCACGTGTCCGACCCCTCGGCTTGGCCCGGCCGGTGGGCAGCGGTGGGAGCTCAGGTTGCCACGGGTATTTTCTGAGCTGCTGGCTCGGGCTGTCTTCCGTGGGCCGTTGGAAGGGACTCTTCCCCACACGCGGCCGCCCCCGTGGCTCCTCTCACAGCTTTCCGTTTCTGCCTCCAGCCCATCTGGAGCCGGCTTTTTATAGGGTGTAACGTAGGAATCCGGGCACAGCTCCCGGGTGACGAGCCCTCTTCCCCCTGCACCGCGGCCCCTCTGCCCTTGTGAGGCCGCGAGGCCGCAGGCCTGTCCAGGGCCAGCTTGCTCGTCACCGGCTCCTCATCGACTCATCCGTGCTGGTCCTGGCCTTCCCGTCCGTCCTCACGTGGGGGCCGCGGCCCTCGCCTCTTCGCTCTTTCTGCGCCTGGCGCCCCTGCTCCTGGGCCTGGATCTTCCTCGGTGACTTCAGGGGGCGGGTTCCGAGTGTCTTTAAAAAGCTTGCGGGAACCGCGATCTTCGTGATGTGGATCTGGAAACCGACCTGGGGACAGCCGTCTGTGGTGAGTCACGCACGTCTGGCGGTGGCGCTGGGGTTCCAGGCGCTCTCTGTCATCGGATGCCGAGCCGCTCCGTGGTCCCGGTGGCTGCTGGGAGCGGTGTCTGATTTTCTGGGCGGTTTCTGCCGGCGGAGTCTTGGTACTGATTCCGGTAGGTTTATCTTGTAACTCTTACTAGTTCTAGGAGTTGTTTGATCCAGTTACGTCTGCCACGAGGACCCACGAGGACCACGAGGGTGGCCTCGTCAGCCACAGGCAGTGGCCGTCTCATTTCCTCCTTCCCAACCCTGACACCTGTCACTTCATCGTGCTTTTGGCGTGCACGTTTCTGGGACTTTGAGGGTTCCATTAACCAGTGCGACAAGGGACATCCTGACTTACAGCTGATCCTGGAGAGATCGAGTCTTGGATTTCTGTCTTACGTCTGATATTTCGAGAGAGTTTTTGGAGAAAAAAAATATTTTATTTTAGAGAGAGAGAGTATGAGTGGGGCAGAGACGGAGAGAGAATCCTAGGCAGGCTCCACACTCAGGGCGGACCCTGACGTGGGGCTCAGTCCCACGACCCTGGCATCATGACCTGAGCCAACCTCAAGAGTCGGAGCCACCCAGGCGCCCCAGAAATAGATTTTACCAGCGGAGGAGGTTCTCTGAGAGTTTTCAGAAACTGTGAAAGGAGCGGAACTTTACACAGTCCCTCCCGGTGTCTGTCGAGGCCATTCCCAGGGGGGCTTTGCTCCTTTGGTCCCTTCAGGAGGCCCGGGAGGCCCCCGCGGACTGTCCAGGGCGAGCGTTTCTCTGGACCGTGTTGTCTGCACCCACATTTTGTCACCGCTACTTTAGGCGCCTCTAGGGAAGACGGAACGCTGCGTGGGAAACTATGCCCGCGCCTTGTCGTGTAGAAGTTGTGTTTCACGTTCACACGGGGGCTCCCTGGACCCCTTTCATCACAGCATTTGGTCACAGCGCACTCTCTGCATGTGTACAGAAGAAAATAAAAGCGGGGTAGGTGAGTTCGCTGGTCCCGACGTGCTCTCGCTCTCAGAAAGGGCTGCTCCGAGTCGCTCTCTGACTCGGGCCCTTCCGTGTCCTTGCTTCCTGAGCGCGTTTGTCCCGTGCGGGTCCGTCCTGCCCTGGAAGGAAGCCGCCTCGTCCTGCACCCCCCCCAGCCGGGGTACTGAGCCCGGTTCCTCACTGACCTCCTGCAGGTGGTGCACAGCCCACTGGGTGAAGGGGCAGGTCCCCAACGGCAGTGTCACCACCTCACACGCCAGCCACCTGTGAGGGACGCGGAGCCACTGCGCTTCTGACCAACTGGCTACCGAGTCGGGGTGCCCGTGCGCTTCTCCTGCCCCACACCCGGTTCTGTAATCCGGGGGACAGACTCACCGAGCCCCGAGGTGTTATCAGGAGGGACGCGGGCCGGGGGCAGTCTCCTCCTCCGTGAGGAGACACACGGGCCCGCCCTGAGCATCTGTGGCCTGTCCCTGTGGACTCCAGGAAGGGGCCCCCCCAGCATGTTCCTGCGTCCACCTCGGGCAGGTGCACCCAAGCCCGGCGCCCAGCTTTCCTTGGGGTCTCGTTACGTGGGCCTGATTGACTGGATCAGTGGCTGTGCTACTGAAGTGTCCCCAAGCCTCCCCTCTGTAGGCCGCCCTCTGCCCCCCCGTGCTCTCTCTGGTGGCGCAGGTGGGGTCGGAGGTCTCCTGAATTCCAAAGACACCCCTGTCCGCAGGGACTCCCGGGGTTTTAGAAGCCCCTCCAGGAGCCTGACCACCGGTAGACGAACCCTTCGCTACCCTGCAGCGGGAGCGGCGGGCGCAGCTGGGGCGCGGAGGCGGGCGGAGGCGTGCTCTTGGGTTCAGGTGACCTCCCTTTATTCCGGGACCAGCGCTGTTCAAAGCCGAATGGCAGAACCAGCGTCTTTGCCTTGACTGTGGGCGAGCTGGCGGGAGGAGCTGGGCACCGAGGGCGGGCCGGGGCACAGGGAGGGGTGTGTGGAACGGGGAGCCGTCCTGGACGACCGCGTGATGCTGGCAGGTGCGCCCAGAGCCCCCCGGGGGAGGGAGGGGGAGCCCGTGCTCCGTGGGGCACCGTCCGCGGGCCAGGCAGCTCACAGGCCTGTGGGGCCCGAGGGATGCCGAGCAGGCCCCCAGGCCCGTGCGTCCCGCGGAAGCAGGTGGGCGGTACAGGTGTGTCGGAGGCAAGGCCAGTTCGCTCCTTGGCGAGTCACGGAGAGAAAGCACGCCAGGTGAGGGGTGGCACAAGGGAAACTTTATTTGCAGCAAATGGGATCCGGGAGAAGAGCTCACAAAACCGTGAGTCCCCGAACCAGGGTGGGCGGATTCTTTTCATTCAGGGTTAGGACGAGCATCCAGAAAGGGAGCCTCGTCCTCGTCTGGAGAGGCGGCCCAAAGTCGTGTCCTGAAGGAAACACGCCTGCAGGTGCATTCCTGTGCCCCTCCGGGGGGGGGGGTTCACTTTATAATGAGGGTCACTCGGTGAGCCACTCTGTGGGCGTCTGCGCAGGCGTGAGGGGGTTGAGCTCGCCCGGGTCCGGCGGCCGCAGAGCTTCAGGCAGTAGTTACTGCCTGAGGGGCGGTTTCTGTGTCGTCGGGGATGTGACGCCCTTCCGGTCCTTTGCCTGAGTTAAGAAATAAGCTGGGGGAGAAGAGCTTAAGGAAGAACGTGAGGCCAAGGTCGGTGGGTACAGGCAGGAGGGCAGTAAGGCTCAGGTCTTGGGGTCCGGCTGGTGACACGGGGGTGGGGTCAGCCCCACTAGGCTGTGGCCCCCAGGCTGGTCACCCCGGCGGAAGCAGCAGGGACCGGGGAGACGGCTGCACCCCCTTGTCTTTTCTGGCGGGGGAATTTCTAAAGGGAGGTCTGCACCTGTGCCTGCCGTGTTGATCTGGGCCCTGAGACGAGGCAGGCGGGGTGACTGCTCAGCCCGGTGTGGCCTGAATGTGTCCCCAGATCCACATGTGGAGGCCGTGCCCCCGGTGTGATGGGCTTTGGAGGTGGGCCCGTGGGGGTGGTGGGGTTACATGCGTCAGGAGGGTGGGACCCCTGTGTGGGGTCAGTGCCCTTGTGCGAGGAGACGGGGCACTTGTCACCTGCACCTTGATCTCAGACCTGCACCTTCGGAACTGTGATGTCTGTGTTTAGGCGCCTTGTCTGTGGTGCTGTGGAGGCTGGAGTGGGTTGGGGACAAGGCCCTCCTTCTGGTCCCTCTCCATCCTCCTCTCCCCAAGATGCCCCAAACACCTAGGGTGTGTCCACCGTGGGGACAGGCCACGCACGCCCACACCGCTGCCGGTGCTTCTGCTGTTCCCCTGCCTGGAGGGGGGAGGTCACCGGCAGGCCACGGCCCTCGCCCCCCCACCTCCCTCCCCAACAGGAATGTGCAGAGCGGGCTCTGAGCTGAGGCCTGGAGGCTCCCACTGGCTGCTTAGTGGCTCTCTGCCTGCAGTCGGACCTGCAAAGCAGGAGAGCGCTAGAACCCTTGGCGGTGTGTGGGTGCAGGGTGCGGGGGTGAGGGTCTGTGAGGGCAGGGGGAGGTTGGAGCTGGGCGAGGGTCTGTGGGGGCAGGGGTAAGGGTCTGTGGGGGCAGGGGTGAGGAGGGAGCTGGCCTGGCCGTGGGTCCCGGAACCCTCCTGAGGACGACAGCTCCAAGTTCACGGTGGAGGGAAATGCCGCAGGAGCAGTCCAGCCTCCCTCAGCTGGGACCACTTGGTGTCTGGGGCGGCCTGGGTGTCTCCCCTGTAGAGTAGGTGGTGTGGGGTCGGGGTGGGGGGCAAGGGTGTATAGGGTGCAGGGTAGGGGGTGTAGGGGTAGAGGGTGGAAGGTGAGGGTGAAGGGTAGAGGAGTGAGGAGTGGAGGGTGGAGGGGTGCAGGGGTGGGGGGTGGAGAGTGGAGGGTGGAGGGGCGCAGGGGTGAAAGGTGGAGGGGTGGCGCTCTAATGGGCCTTGTGGGGGTCTTGGCTCGTGGGCAAGCCCTCTGCCACACCCCTCCTTTCTGTGCTGATCTGAGACCCAGGGGGGTCATTCTGGGTCAAGGTCGGGGGTCATAATGGGGCTGGCTCAGGTCATTGCTGGCCCCCATCCCGGAGGAGGGTGGTCCCACAGGGCACGTTGCTGGGTGAGGAGGCAGAGCTCCCTGAACCCCTGCCCCCCGGACACCCTGCCCGGAAGAGCCACCGCTCATCCCAGTGTGGCCCAGGCCACGGGTGGGACCGCCCGCTCGGTGGGCTTGGGGTGGCTGCCTGGCCGCTGCTGACCCTGAGCCCGGGCCCCTCCACTTCCAGGGCTTTGCAGAGAATTGGGGGTGGGCCCGGTCTGGTTAGTTACTCGGTGATTTAAATGAACCGCAACAGGCTTTTTATTGATCGGCCTAGAAGAGCCACGAGCCCGGTCTGTCCCGAAGGCCGGCAGGTTAGCTTCCAGCTCGGGAATGCAGGTCCGTGGAAGGGGGCGCAGCACTGGCTCGGAGGGGTGGGCGCCCGGCAGTTTCCGCTTTCCTGCCCGGCCACCACTGCTGGGGTCTGGAATGTGTACACGATATTGACGTAGCCGTGGGATCAGAGGCGGCAGGTAGGTCGGGCGGCCCTGGCTGTCCGGAGGGGTGGGGGACGCAGGCTCACAGGGGGTGCTCCCTGGCCCCACAACAAGGGGTGAGCATCATCACGGCTCAGTTCTGTCACCGGGTGCGCTTGGGCCACAGGCACCGTCCCGGGGGTGCCTGCCCTGCTTTCCTGCCAGCAGGGGCTGGGCGGCTGAGCCACCCCCAGGACCAGGCAGGGAGCCCTACAGAGGCGTCGGGAGACGGGCTGGGAGGATGCTGAGGGCTGAATTGTGTCCCCGCGGGTGTCTCTGTTGAAGCCTAACCCCCGGTGTGGCTGTATTTGGAGATGGGAAGTAATTATGGTTAATGAGCTCAGAAGGGTGCTGGCCTTGGTCCTTGCATGGGAGGGTCCCGGCCAGCTGCTCAGAAAACAGGGCAGGCCCCAGTCCTGGCTGCGTTTGGCTGGACTGTGTGGGGGAGGGACCCAGGAGCGGAGAGGAAGGGAGGGTCCCTGTCGCCCCACGGGGCCAAGCCATTCCCCGCAGCGTGGATCCGCGTGGACTTGGCCGCGGTCTGCCTGGGCAGTCTCCGAGCTGGCCCCACTCATCCCCCTCAGTCTGTGGAGACCTGAGGAGACCTCCGGCCAGGGGCGGCCTGGGGCCGGGGTCCCGTCCGGGCTGGCGGACTCTGGGCCCGCAGCCACCTTGCTCTTGCAGAACTCAAAGGGACGGGCAGATGGAGGTTGGCCATTAGAGGCGTTTCATCAGGGCCAGTGTCCCGGGCGCCTCTAACCTCCCGCCGGGAGGGAAGGCGGATTGGACTGAGTTTGTCAGGAACCGGGCGGAGGGTTTGAGTGCCCGGTGAGTGAGTGAGTGAGTGAGTGAGTGAGTGACAGCCCGTGTGCGGCTGGCCACTGAGGGGGTGATGGCTAGGGCGGGGGCGCAGGTGAGGGCCGAGTCGCCTGCCCCAGCAAGGATCCATGAGAAGGAACCGAAGGCGACAGACACCCAGGGCCCTTTAACCATATCCTTGGCTCACTTTTCAGCTGGGATGCACGTCTGTTTTTCTTCTCAAGTCGCTGTTTATAGGAGCTCTTTATATATTCCGGATTCTAATAATTCGTCAGTCAGGGGCCCGGTGAAGGTCGGGCTCCAAGCCTGTGCTGGCTTCCTCTGTGGTCTGCTCTTGACATTCAGAGGTTATACCGTGAAGCCGGGCAAGCCTATCAACACGTTCCTTTATCGTGTGTTTGTTTTGTGAGGCTGGGGGTCTGCTGCTCCCCCAACAGCATATCCTGTCTGTTTTCTTCTAAAGGTTTCACATCTTCGCTGTTCACTCTCTGCCTTTCATCCATCTGGAATTTAATGTGTTCGAAACCGAGCTGAGACCTTCCTGCGTGGAAAGCAAACGTTTCGGTGTTATTTAAAAAAAATTTTTGGGGGGCGCCTAGGTGGCTCAGTCGGTTAAGCGTCCGGCTTCAGCTCAGGTCACGATCTCGAGGTCTGTGGGTTCGAGCCCCGCGTCGGGCTCTGGGCTGATGGCTCAGAGCCTGGAGCCTGCTTCCGATTCTGTGTCTCCCTCTCTCTCTGCCCCTCCCCCGTTCACGCTCTGTCTCTCTCTGTCTCAAAAATAAATAAACGTTAAAAAAAATTAAAAAATATTTTTTTGATGTTTATTTATTTTTGAGAGAGAGAGAGAGCGTGTGTGAGTGGGGGAGGAGGAGAGAAAGAGGGAGACACAGAATCCAAAGCAGGTTCCAGGCTCCGAGCTGTCGGCACAGAGCCAGACGCAGGGCCTGAACTCATGAGCCGTGAGATCATGACCTGAGTTGAAGTCAGATGCTTAACCAACTGAGCCACCCAGGCGCTCCCCCCACCCTGTGTCATTTGTTAAACAAACTAACCTGTATCCCCACGCAACACGATGGTGTCGCTGCTTAAATTTAAACTAATTAACATCGAATAAAATGCAAAACTCGGTTTCTCAGGCCTGTTGGACTGGCCATATTTCAAGTGCTCGATGGTCACTTGTGACTGGCAAACAATTATAAAAATGAGCAAGGACAGGAAAGCCAGGAGAAACAATTAAGCCGTTTAATTGAGCGGGTACAGGTGGCGGCTGGGCTCCATTAGAGGCCGTGCCTCCTTGTCAAGTGCCCCCGGAGGCCGTGGCGTCTCGGACCAACCACATTTCCGAATGCCTAGTTGTGGGTGCCGCAGGTCGTGTTCTCTGATCCCACCGGGGTCAGCGTAGAAATCAACAAGTCACAAAACCCATAGTTTTGAAATGAAAAGCCCTTCTAAGTGATCTGTCCCCAGAGGAGAGATTAGGGGGACAGGCACGGCTTCCACGTGCACGGTGACCGCTCGGGAACCCTGGGAGGCAGCACTGGAGCCCCCACTGGGCAGAAACCAGTTTGGGGTTTATGGTTTCTCCTTGGGTCTTCGCTCCCGAGTCCCACGCGGCCCCGCCGGGGAAGGACTCTTGGAAGCTGGTGCCTGGTGCCCTCAGACTTTGTCCCACACAGCCCTGCGTCCTCTCACCGCGGCAAATCCCAGCCGTGAGCTCGGCTACGTCCTGAGTCCTGTGGGTCCTCCTGGTAAGCCGCCGAAACTGGGGGGTGGGCCCGGGGACCCCGCAGACGCCACCCCCGTTCTAGTCCCCTTCCGGAGCCTCCGTGAGAGCACGGTAGAACCTTCCTGACTCCTTTATGGTGGGAAAACTTGTTTCCTCCGCTCTGCGTTCTGGGGACACGGATAACAGTTTTCTCTCCAGCTGTGTCTGAACTCCTGGTGAATCTATTCATCGATTTAAAGATTGTTGATTTTAATGGCTTTATTTGTAATCGTTTAATGATATATACACCCACTGGTTAAATTATTGATTTATATCAGTATTATAATTCCGATTTTATAAATATTGCATATGGATATCAGTATAAACTCATGAATTCTTACTTTATCTGCTTTAACTCAACACTTTTGCCATGGGCGGGGGTGGGGCCTCCTTGGAGTTATCTGCTGTGTTCTTTTGAACTGTCTCCGTTGTTCTTTGACCACTTCTGTGACCACTTCTCCAAGAAGCCCTGAACCCTTGTATTGACTTTAAAAAAATTTTTTTTTAATGTTTATTTATTTTTGAGAGCAAGAGAGACAGAGCGTGAGCGGGGGAGGGGCAGAGAGACAGGGAGACACAGAATCCGAAGTAGGCTCTGGGCTCCGAGCTGTCAGCACAGAGCCTGATGTGGAGCTTGAACCCACGAACCTTGAGATCATGACCTGAGCTGGAGTTGGACGCTTAATCGACTGAGCCCCCCAGGCACCGCTTTGACTCAGCAGCATGAAGCACATTCACACTGTTGTGCAGTGTCACCACCGTCCATCTCCAGAACCTTCTCCTCTTCCGCAAACCTAAGTTCTGTCCCCACCAAACACGCATGTCCCCCTCCCCGGCCCCTGGCGCGTCCATCTCCTCTCTGGCTCTGTGGAGGTGACTCCGCTAGGTCCCATGTGAGAGTGGAATCACACAGTTGTTGTCCCCTGTGATGGGCTTGTGTCACTGAGCATCACGTCCTCAAGCTTCCTCCACGTTGTAGCCAATGTCAGAATGTCCTTTCTTTTTGAATCTGTGGGTTTTGATGGTGTTTTAAGTCATGTTCTTTGGCGATTTGTATTCTAATTCTCTCATTTGAGGGTCATGTGTGAGGTTGAACATCATTCCATGTGTTTAGGGCCATTTTTACTTCTTTTTGGGAATTGCCTGTTCATGTCTTTTCTCCATTTTTCTAGTGGGTTCTTCCATCTTCGATATTTAAGAATTTTTAGTGTTAGGAATATTAACCTTTTGTCTATGCTATGAATTGTAAATATTCTTTTCTTTACCAATTTTCCAGTCATCTTTTGACTTTACAGTGTTTTTTCAATGTAAAATTTTAAGTTTATAAAATTTATCAGTCTTTTTTTGTCTCTGAATATTGAGTCATAGTTAGGAATCCTTTCCCTGCACCCAAGTTACAAGGATTCACCCCTATTAACTTCTGGCACTGGTGTGGTTTGAGTTTTACATGTAGATCCCTGAGCCATGTGGACCTCGGGCAGGTGTGTGGTGTGAGGGAAGGACCTCATTGTCTTTCCTAAGTGGCTACCCTGTTGCTTCAACCTTTTGTAAAAGAGTCTGTCTTTTATTTATTTTTTATTTTTTATTAAAAAATTTTTTTTAACGTTTATTTATTATTGAGAGACAGAGAGACACAGAGCATGAGCAGGGGAGGGGCAGACAGAGGGGGAAACACAGAATCTGAAGCAGGCTCCGGGCTCCGAGCCATCAGCACAGAGCCCATTGCGGGGCTCAAACTCACAAACTGTGAGATCATGACCTGAGCTGAAGTCCATCGCTCAACCAACTGAGCCACCCAGGCACCCCTTTTATGTATTTTTTAAAGTTAATTTATTTGTTTTTTAATTTACATCCCAGTTAGTTAGCATATGATGCAACAATGATTTCAGGAGTAGATTCCGGTGATTCATCCCCTACATATAACACCCAGTGCTCATCCCAACAAGTGTCCTCCTCAATGCCCCTTGTCCATTTAGCCCATGCCCCCCTCACAACCCCTCCAGCAACCCTCAGTTTGTTCTTTGTATTTAAGAGTCTCTGATGTTTTGTCCCCCTCCCCGTTTTTATATTATTTTTGCTTCCCTTCCCTTATGTTCATCTGTTTTGTATCTTAAATTCCACATATGAGTGAAGTCATATGATTTTTGTCTTTCTCTGACTGACTCATTTCACTTAGCATAATACCCTCCAGTTCCATCCACGTAGCTGCAAATGGCAAGATTTCATTCTTTTTGATTGCTGACCAATACTCTATCGTGTTTTTATACCACATCTTCTTTATCCATTCATCCATCGATGGACATTTGGGCTCTTTCCATCCTTTGGCTCTTGTCGATAGTGCTGCTATAAACATGGGGGTGCATGTGTCCCTTCAAAACAGCACACTTGTATTTCATGGATAAATGCCTAGTAGTGCAATTGCTGGGTCATAGGGTAGTTCTATTTTTAGTTTTTTGAGGAACCTCCATACTGTTTTCCAGAGTGGCTGCACCAGCTTGCATTCCCACCAACAATGTCTGTATGAGGGATCCAATAACATTGTCAGCACTTGGTGTTATCAAGTTTTTTTATTTTAGCCATTTTGATAGGTGTGCAGTCTCAGCAACTTGTGGTTGTTATTTGCAATTTCCTAACTACTAATTGTATTGAACAACTTCCTGCATTCCTGTCTGCTGTCCATGTGTCTTTTTCTGTGAAAAGTCTGTGTCTTTTGCCCATTTTTAAATTGGACTAGAATTATTTTTTTACCTTTTAGTTTTAACAGTTAAAAAAAATTTTTTTTAATGTTTATTTTTGAGAGAGAGAGAGAGAGAGCGAGCGAGCATGAGCGGGGGGAGGGGCAGAGAGAGGGGAAGACACAGAATCCGAAGCAGGTTCCTGGCTCCGAGCTGTCAGCACAGAGCCGGACATGGGGCCGGAACCCAGGAATTGTGAGATCGTGACCCAAGCTGAAGTCAGACGCTTAACCGACTGAGCCCCCCAGGCACCCCTAGTTTTGACAGTTCTTTACAAATTCCAGTTACAAGCCTTTAGTCAAATATGTGGTTGCCAGTACTTTCTTCCTGTCTGTATTTGTCTTATCATTCTCTCAACAGGATTTTTTGGAGAAAAAGGTTTAAATTTTGATGATGTCCAGTTTATCAATTTTTTGGCAACGTCTTCTTAAAACTAAGGACGGACTTACTCTGACCCAACAATTGCTTTGGCTTTTATGTCAGAGAAATGAAAACTTAAGTTCGTGCAACAGCCTGTACATGAGAGCTCACAGCCGCCATGTTTGTAATACCCCCAAATTAGAAACCCCCCAAATGGTCTTCAGCAGGTGAATGGTTGAACAGACTGGTTCAGCCAAACCAGGGAGTACTGCTCAGTAATAAGAAGGAACAAGCTATTGATAACACATAATGACTGGGAATTAGGCTGAGTGAAAATCTCAAAAGGTAGGCAACTATACGAGTCCATTTATAAAATATTCTTGGAACAATGCAGTAAGAGGGGTGGAGAGCAGATTAGTGGTTGTCAGGGGTTAGGGTTTGGAGGTAGAGGGGTTGGGGGGGCTATAGAGTGATTGTGGTCGCAGATGGGCATGTGCATGGAACACGTGAGGAAGAGCACAGAACTGCCACATGCACACACAGACTCCATCTTTGTCCCTGTGAATTGACCTGTCGTCTTTATGATATATTAAATTTTCTTTTTTTTTATTTTTTATTTTTATTTAAAAAATTTTTTTTTTTCAACGTTTATTTATTTTTGGGACAGAGAGAGACAGAGCATGAACGGGGGAGGGGCAGAGAGAGAGGGAGACACAGAATCGGAAACAGGCTCCAGGCTCTGAGCCATCAGCCCAGAGCCCGACGCGGGGCTCGAACTCACGGACCGCGAGATCGTGACCTGGCTGAAGTCGGACGCTTAACCGACTGCGCCACCCAGGCGCCCCGATATATTAAATTTTCATATATGCATGTGTTTCTTTCTGGATGTTCTATTCCATTCCACAAGCGGCTTTGTAGTATCCTTGAAGATCTGGTGCGGAGAGTCTTGCCACATAGCTTTCTTTTCTTTTCCAGAGTTTTCCTGGCACTATTTGTATATATTTTTTTCCATAACAACTTCAGTATTAACTCTTCTAGCTCCATAATAAACCTTGTTTGTATTTTATTGGGATTCCAATAAATTTATGAATTAACTGAAAGGGAACTGATATCTTTGTGATGAGCCGTTTTATCTAAGAACAGGGCTGTCTTTCCTTTAGCTTCAGTCCTTCCGGAACATTTTAAAGTTTTCTTCACATAGGTTTTCACACATTTTTTTGTTGTTGTTGTCGTTGTTGAGTTTATCTCTAACTACTTAATCTTCCTTGTTGCTATTGTAATTGGGGTTTTCTGTACCCATTATGTCCTCTAACTGGTCAGTGTTTTATGTATAAGAAGGCTATTGGTTTCTCCTGCTACCTTACTGGAACATTTTATGTTATGAGTTAGTTTTATCATTGGTTCTTAACAGTGTTCAAGAAATACTAGTATATCATTTGTAAATTGACAGAGTTTTAGTTCTTTTCTAATACTTATGCTTCGATTTTATTTTTCTTATCTAATTGCATTGGCTAATACTTATGGTACAATGTTGAATAGCAGCAGAGATAGTAGATATACCTGCCTTCTTCTTAATCTGAGAGGAAATTCCTTACTATTTCTACATTTAGTGAGATACAGGCTTTAGGACAAGATACGTATATAGATGTCTTCACATGGAGTCTTCCCTGTACACGTGCACCATGGTGCACATATTTATTAATAGTGAATCAACTTTGCATCCCTGGAATAAATTCCACTTGGTCATGATACATTATTTTCTTTATGTGGTATTGCACACTGTTTGCTAATACTTCCCTTAGAACTTTTGCATTTATATTTATAAATGATATTGTTCTGTAGTTTTCTTTTTGTTTATACTGCTTTTATAAGATTGAGGTTTCAATGTTATATTTTCATGTTCTCCTTCTTTTTCAGTGATCTGGATCAATTTATGAGATATTGGAACTATTTGGTCTTTGAAAATTTGGTAGCACTTCCCTGTGAAATCATCTGGGCCTGGTGCTTTCCTCGTGGGGAAGTTCCTTGACAATTTCTCCATTTTTTCTCCGGAAATTATTCTGTTTATGTTTCCTGTCTCCACTTAGGTCAGTTTTGGTAATAGGTATTTCTGTTGGCATTTATCTCTTTTATCATGTGTGTTGGTTTCCCAGGACTTCTGTGACAAAGGGCTACAAACTGGAGGGCGTAAAACAACAAAGATTTATTGTCTCACCGTCTGGAGGCCAGGAGTCTGAAACAAGATATCAGGTGGGCCACCTCCCTCTGAAACCTGTAGGAGCCCTCCCTGGCCTCTTCCTAGCTTCCGGTGTTGGTGGCAATCTTTGGCATTTCTTGGCTCATGGATGCATCCCTCCCCTCTCTGTCTGTATTCACACGGCATCTTCCTTCTCTGTTGCCCCAGAGTCCCCTCTTCTCACCAAACACCAGTTATATTGGGTTAGGGGCTCACTCTCACCAAGGAGTTAAGGTGAGTTGAGGTGACTTCACCTTAACCAATTGTACTGACGACAACTCCATTTCCAAATAAGGTCATGTCCTGAGGAGCTGGGGGTAGGACTTCAATATATCTTTTTTTTGGACAGGGGACACAATTCAACCCATAACAACAATGTTTTCAAATTTATTTGCAGAGAAGTGTGCAAACTAGTCCCATGACTTTTAAGAATTTCTTCCTGTGTCTCCCTCTCTCTCTGCCCCTCCCCCGTTCATGCTCTGTCTCTCTCTGTCCCAAAAAAATAAATAAACGTTAAAAAAAAAAATTAAAAAAAAAAAAGAATTTCTTCTTCTCCATTGGTTGCTTCCTCTTGTCATTTCTTATTTTGTGTGTTTGAGTTTTCTCCTTTTTTTTTTATGATAAGGTTAGTTAGTGGGTTGCCTATTTTGTTAATTAAAGAAATTACGCTTTTGATTTATTAATTAGGTTGAGTGCTTTTCTGTTCCTCTATCTCATTAATTTCTACTTTTATCTTTCCATTTAATTCCTTGAGCTTTCTTTTGGTTTATTCTGCGGTTCCATTCCTACTTGCGTGAGCTGGGAATTTTATTCCTTTTTTCATTCTTTCATGTTTATTGATAAAAGTGTTCATAGTTGTGAATTTTCCTTTGATCACTGCTTTAAGTATATCCCACAGAGCCAATGTTACATATCTTCACCATCATTATTTTTTTCAAGTAAGTTGTCTCCGTGTGTTTTCCATTTTCACCCAAGAATGGTTTCATAGATTAAAAAAAATTTTTTCTTTCCAAGTGGAAAGACCTTTTTGTTTTTCATTTTGTCAACAATTTCTGGTTTTATGGGATGGTGATCAGAGACAATTGATTGTAATGTTCTACCTTATGGAACTTACTGATTTTTGGATCAATTTGTACAAGATTAGTTTTTTGTGAATGTTCCACGAATGCTTGAGAAGGTGCATCTGGGGGCGCCTGGGGGCGCCTGGGGGGCTCAGTCGGTTAAGTTCCAACTTCAACTCGGTACATGATCTCACAGCTCATGAGTTCAGGCCCCGCGTCCGGCTCTGTGCTGACAGCTTGGAGCCTGGAGCCTGCTTCGGATTCTGTGTCTCCCTCTCTCTCTGCTCCTCTCCTGCTCATGCCCTGTCTCTCTCTCTCTCAAAAATGAATAAACGTTGAAAACAAAAAAGAGAAGGTGCCTCTGGAATCCTCCAGGCTTAAAGCTGTGTATGTGCAAATATCAGCTATGTCCTTAAGCTCCACCTACCGGCCATGTGTGTGGCTCTTCTCTACCCTCCTTTGGTGGCCCGGCGGCGTGTCGCTCAAAGGAAGAACCTGCTGGGCTGTGAGGACAGCAGTTGGCCGATGGACCAGCTGCAGCACCTGTGGGACCCGCACACGTTTGCACCGAGGGCACGTCGCTCCTGGGCGTCCCTGACAATGACAGTGCTGGGGTGGGGGGCACCAGCACCTGGCCAGCTTTGCCCCACACGGGATCCCGGATGTGTGGGCTTCAACCCCCCCCCCCCCCCACCGGGGCTGGTGGAGTCTGTCTGACGTGCATCTCCCAGTCTGAGGCTCTTCCTGTCCAATCCTGTGTCCCTCCCTTCGTCCTTGACAGTGGCCCCCAGTGAGCCTCCTGTGGTCCTGACTCCAACTCCTGCTGCTTTTGGGGGACCCGTGCTGGTGCGGTCCTTTTTCCCTCGTTCCCTCGGTCTGTCCGGCCCTGGGGGTGGGGGGCACCGTCTCTGTGATCAGCATGCTTCCAGACTCCTTGTAAGGTGCGAGTTTTTGCCTCATAAGGTGGTCCCTGTGTTATTTGATTTGTGACTTTTGTTTTTGTTGGGAATCGTGTCTTCTCGCATGAAAAAGCCCTCAATTATGTGCGTGTTGTAATGTTTGCTATGCGATGCGTGTTCTTTGCTCTTTTGTTTTTGCTGTTTTTCTTAAAGTATTTGTAGTTTTGGGGCGCCTGGGTGGCGCAGTCGGTTAAGCGTCCGACTTCAGCCAGGTCACGATCTTGCGGTCCGTGAGTTCGAGCCCCGCGTCAGGCTCTGGGCTGATGGCTCAGAGCCTGGAGCCTGTTTCCGATTCTCTGTCTCCCTCTCTCTCTGACCCTCCCCCGTTCATGCTCTGTCTCTCCCTGTCCCCAAAATAAATAAACGTTGAAAAAAAAATTTTTTAAACAAAGTATTTGTAGTTTTACAATCATGATTCCCTCTGTTCTTACACTTTTTATTTTTATTTTTTCAAAGAAAAAAATGTTATTTTAGAGAGACAGAGGGCTGGCAGGGGGAGGGGCAGAGGGAGAGAGAAAGAATCTCAGGCAGTTTCCACGCTCAACTTGGAGCCCGACACGGGGCTCGATCCCACAGCCCTGGGATCACGACCTGAGCTGAAATCAAGAGCCGGAAGCTCATCAGACTGAGTCACCCAGGTGCCCCCCAGCGTCTCACAGGTTTTAATGCCCCGCTTTTTTGTTGTGGAGGAAGGGGCTTTGGGTGGGCTGAGTGTGTTGATTTTCACATTCTGATTTTTGTGGTGACTTAGGCCTAATTTCCTTCTGTTCACTTTGCGGATTTGGGTGCTTTTATGGGACTTGTGGTTCATGTGTGTAGCGAGGCCTGGTTTCTACAGTGGATCCCGTGGGGATGTGTTTTCTGGCGGTGGGAGTGGGAGGGGTTGTGCGTCCTCCAGATCTGTGGTTCCTTTTTTCCTAACAGGACCTGCAACTCTCCCTTTTCACTCCTTTTTGCCTTTGCCCCCAATCCCTCTAGAAAGGCGCCTCTGCTCTGTCCTCGGTCCTACTCCTCTGGACGCTCTGCCTTTGCAAGATTCCACGGAAAGTTGCACATGCTCCTAAGCGTGTGTGTGGTTAGTGCCCCGATCCCTGAGGACAAGGACGAGGACGAGGACGCAGGCAGCTGTCCTGCCCAGCAGCTCCCCCTTCCCCCGCCTGTTTCTCGGAATTAGTGATGATTCCTGGGCTCCTCTGAGTGTGAGGCACCACCTGCTGGGATGTTCATCTTTTTTCTGTTCTTTCCTCTCTTACCCTTGCTTTGAAGTCGGACATTCCCCGTCTTCTGATTATGCAGACGGATCTGCTTCCGTGTGGCTTTATTTGTCCCTCTTGTTCAGCACGGGTTCTGGCGGCCGCTCGGGTGACTCGGGCGACGGGTGACGCAGGCCCAGGCAGGTTCCCCCCTCCCTGGGTGCCCAGAGGGCTCCTTAGGGCCGATTCCACGTGTGTTTCTTCACTACGAGTGATTTCAAGCTCCTTCTCACATGCGTCGGAATCAGCCCATCGTGTTTTCTGCGATTGTTCATCTTGCTTGTGAGTTTTCCTCTGCTACCTGCGGGCCTCCTTCTCTTCCCGATTCTCAGAACGCCCTTACATCTCTTAGAAAAATCCAGACACGCCAGACTTTCCCCAAGTTCGTGGTCGTCTACTGAATTCGCTGATGGGGGCGTGTGGCCAGCTCTGACTGCAGGGCCAGCGGACAGAACGGGGCCTTCCCGCGGGAGGCGGGACTCGACCCGAGCTCTTCTCGCAGGGGAGGGCGCTGTCACAGGCAGAGGCCCCAGGAGGGGGCGCAGAGGGCAAGGTGTGAACATGTGGGGCGGGGCTCCCCTCGCTGGGCTGGTGCGCAGTCCTGATGAAAGCAGGGTGGTGACAAATGTAAATGCGTGTGCAGCTTTGCGGAGTGTGGGGCCATTTGCATAAATATTGTTTGCAGAAAGCAATTAGCGGTTCATTTACATGCAGCCACGTAGCAATTTGCACGTTTTTTCAGGAACAATTTCTTTGCCTGTGTGCACAAATTTGCTGCCTTGCAACTGGCCTTCGCATAGTAGGGCGTGATAATTTGTTAGTTTTGGTTCTTCTCTTGCTTTCCTGAGACAATAACATGTTTCTTCTAAAAACGGAAGTGCCAGATGAAAGGCAGAAGTTCCCCGAACTTGCTTTCCCTGCCCTCAGCCCTGTACCCACCCCCTCCCCGGGGCCAGAGGCCCCCCCAGCTGGAGATGGGAGATGGGTTCCACACCCCTTCTGTGGCTGCGGGTACCAAGGGCGAGTGGGGACATCTGGTCCCCGGGACAGGGAGCCGGCCGTCCCTGGGTGTGGGGCACTGTGGGCGCAGAAGGGGCACAGAACCCCTGCAGTGCCGGCCCATTGGGCCGCTCTCCACCTGCCTCTCCTCCCTGGCCTGGTCTTAGTTCAAAGACACAGGGCCTGTCCTGGCTTCTGGTGGCCCCGGGGGCAGGAACAGCCCTCCCCAGCCGGAAGGAAAGAGTGCCGGCCAGGCCTGGCCTGCTCCCCTACTGAGCAAAGACACAAGGAAGTTAAGTCTTAGCCAAAAGTGTCGCCTGCCCCTTGTAACTTGGCACTGGACACTGTGAAAGAGCCAGGGAAGACTTTGTTCAAGACTGTTGCGGCAGGGGAGAGAGGGCTGGACTCTGCCGAGACAGAGACCGGCGGGGGAGGGGATGAGTGGAGCACTGCAGGGAGGAAGAAGGGCCTGACCGGCACCTGAGGTGGGGGATTCTTGAGACACGGGTTTAGCCTTTGTGAAACTGGACTCAGCTGGCCAAGGACGAGGCTTGGGTTTGGAGGAGGCCGACTCAAGTTCGGTCAAGGAGGGGTCCTTGTCACCCCCAAGGGTCATGGCAAACAGACACAGCAGGTGCCCTCCCGAGGCAGCACGGCTGCAAAGCTGGTGTCACAGCCAGGCGTCACCCAGTTTCCGGGACGATCCCCACCAGGAGAGAGAGTGAATCAGGACCGAAGGAGCCGGCATCCTCCAGAGGAGTGAGGCAGCCAGCGTTCCAGAGAAACAAGGAGAGGTCTAGGAATCTAATGTCTTCCCAGATGGGCTCATGGAAGACGGACATGCCATGGAGGGGGGGCGGTGAGCTGGGAGCCGCACGCAGGGAGGAGTGGGGAGGCACAGGTGCCCCGGAGGTGTGAGGACAGACCCCGAAGTCCCTGTACCCATCTACTCGGATTCCGGGGGGGGGGGTACGGGAAGGCTTTATGGACGTTTCCGGGGCTAAACACAGACGCCGGCCCCACCGGATGCCATGCAGATAAATACAAACCAGCAGAACCCAGACTGGCCCCCCCCCACCGACCCATCAGAGCGCAACGTGGATCATCCCAGCTACAGAGAAGATCCGAGGGCTTCCGATGTGGGCTGGGTGGGGAGGGCACACCCAGATTATTGAAAAGGAACAGGGACCAGATGGACACCTGTCTTCCCAGTGTTGGGGGGCGGGGACACATCAGGACAGCAGAATCTTCCCAGTTCAGAGGTGAAATCCTCAGACAACCTGTGATTTATGTGTGAATGGAAAGTGAAGACACTTAGCTCCCACGGTCCCTGGAAGACGCTCCCTGGGAGGAAGAGAGGGGAGCCAGGAGCTGGCGGTGACGGTGACGATGTCATCACTGGGACCTGTGACGTGCCGTCTGCAGGCTCTCTCTGTGGACCCTCTGGTGGCAGGGCTGTGCCTCCAGTCGTGCAGGTGCGGAAGTGTAAGCCCCAGCATCGCTCGTGAAAGATGGTTCACACCCTGGAACCGACGCCCTGGTGGGAGGAATGTGGGGGGCTTGAGGGACATTCCAGGACCGGAAGGAAGGAGGGTATGTGATCGTCTCGTTGGGAGGACGTCCTGACTGAGGCTTGACACCATCAGGAAAACACAAGCTGAAGTCTGTGTTTGGTGAGCCTGTCGGGAACCAAGAGAAGATTGGAAATGGGATGTAAGTATTTCAAAGCCAGTTAAGCCAAAGATGGAATAAGATGAACCTTTTCTCTAAAATAATGTGGGAAAGGGGACTGGAAACAGATAAAATAGAAAATACAGAGTAAGATTTCCTTTTACCAGTAATGATGATACGTGTCGATGGGTTAGGCTTTCAGATTCAAGGGAAATAAATGTCAAATTCCAAACAAAATATTGTGAAACCGTTAAAGGAAGCTAGGATATTACAAACTAAAAGTCTGAAGAAAATCTGTGAAAAATGCCACCACAGAGTCAGCAGTCCTCATTACATTTACGTCGTACAAAATAAAGTTTAAGGCAAAATATTTAAAAGGGATGAAAAGCATGGGGGGTTTCAACTTGGCAAACAGAGCAGCTCATAAAGAAGGCACACGGGTCATGGAGTGAAACAGGATGAAAACATACGCGAAGCCAAGAGAAACTTATAAATTCGTAGTCGTGATAGGAGATGCCCCCCAGAAATCAAAGAAGCGAATGGACTATAAAAGTGTTACCAAGAGGAAAATGGACAGGCTGAGGTCATTTTTTAAAACCGAAAGTCGATGGGTTAAGATTCTTAACGGGGAGAGCCAGCAAAAGAACAACACGGGCTCAGAGAAGTAAAGTGTTAGCAGAAAGGCAGCTGGAGCCACAGAAGCAGACCTAGAGGTTCACGTTGGCTGTGCCTTTCCCGGCATGGTCGAGGGCGAGCGAGCACCCCTGCAGCCCCATTTTGGGCTCGAATGTTCCAGTCACCTGGGCAGGTGGATACTACTGGGACACGCAGGCATCAGCCCCTTTTAGCCCGAGCTCATGATCACGCCAGTGATCTCACTCCCCATCAGAGTCCATGCTCTACACGATGCCTTCTGAAGACGCCTTCTCCCGTGGGATTGCTGACTGGGAGCCAGCGCCCTTTGCGGATGGATGCCTGGTGTTCTCGTCCTGCTGACAGTCCCCTGTCTGGGTATATTCGCACATTGACACTCTGGTTTACTATGTCAGCCATCTGAATCTGGTTATGGCCCCACTCATGGTGAACCCACAGATATGTGTTTCTGAGCTGGCAGTCCTGAAGTCCACACCCCAAAATAGCAAACTCAAAAGGCCATGAATATCATTCTGTGAGAGCTCTTCAGAACCAAAGTGTGGCCGCCCAAATTTTTTTACTCATTCTTCATCTGCAGTCTCATCCACCTGCCTGTTCACACACCCACCCATCCATCCACCCCTACTGCTCGTTCAATACTTTTGTTCATCCTTCATTCTTCGTGCCATTCTCCTTTCCACTTTCATCCTCCAACCATCCATCCTTCCATCCATCCAATGGTCCAACCAATTATCCATCCATCCATCCATCCATCCATCCATCCAACCATCCAACCAATCAATTATCCATCCATCCATCCATCCATCCATCCATCCACCCATCCATCTATCCATCCATCCATCCACCTATCCACCTACCTATCTACCATCCATCCATCCATCCATCCAACCAATCAATTATCCATCCATCCATCCATCCATCCACCCATCCATCTACCCGTCCATCTGTCCATCCATCCATCCACCTATCCACCTACCTATCTACCATCCATCCATCCATCCATTCACTCATCAACCCATCCATTCATCCATCCATCCAACCAATTATCCATCCATCCATCCATCCATCCACCCATCCATCTACCTGTCCATCTGTCCATCCATCCATCCACCTATCCACCTACCTATCTACCATCCATCCATCCATCCATCCATCCATTCACTCATCAACCCATCCACCCATCTATCCATCCAGTCATCTAACCAATCAATTATCCATCCATCCATCCATCCATCCATCCATCCATCCATCCTTCCATCCATCCATCCTTCCATCCATCCAATGGTCCAACCAATTATCCATCCATCCATCCATCCATCCATCCATCCATCCATCCTTCCATCTACCCATCCATCTACCCGTCTATCTGTCCATCCATTCATCCCCCTATCCACCTATCTATCTACCATCCATCCATCCATCCATCCATCCATTCACTCATCAACCCATCCATTCATCCATCCATCCAACCAATTATCCATCCATCCATCCATCCATCCATCCATCCTTCCATCCATCCAATGGTCCAACCAATTATCCATCCATCCATCCATCCGTCCATCCATCCATCCATCCATCCATCCATCCATCCATCCATCCTTCCATCCATCCAATGGTCCAACCAATTATCCATCCTTCCATCCATCCATCCATCCATCCATCCATCCATCCATCCATCCTTCCATCTACCCATCCATCTACCCGTCTATCTGTCCATCCATCCATCCCCCTACCCACCTATCTATCTACCATCCATCCATCCATCCATCCATCCATCCATTCACTCATCAACCCATCCATCCACCCATCCTTCCATCCATCCATCCAACCAATTATCCATCCATCCATCCATCCATCCATCCATCCATCTACCCATCCATCTACCTGTCCATCTGTCCATCCATCCATCCACCTATCCACCTACCTATCTACCATCCATCCATCCATCCATCCATTCACTCATCAACCCATCCACCCATCCATCTATCCAGTCATCCAACCTGTCAATTATCCATCCATCCATCCATCCATCCATCCATCCATCCATCCAATCATCCATCCATCCATCCATCCATCCATCCATCCACTGACCAATCTGCCCACCCTCTGATCCATTTGTCAGACCACCTACTGGTGCATCAGTCCACTTCATCCATGTAAAACTGGATGGCTCCTTATGCCCCCGCCCCCGCCCCCCTCCATCCATCTACCATGTCAGCAGCCCTTCCAGAGTGATACACTTGTTTCCCTCCCTATGCTGAGAGGTGTCTGTCAGGTAGTACTCAGCCGCTACACAGTGAGTGGGATGATGAATAAGCACTGTGTCCTCAGCAACCTTTCAGGAGGAAAGACATCTTCTTTCCTATATGACCCTTTCTTATGTGCATCCTCAATACCAGCAGAGAAAATGGCGCGAAGCAGACGCGTGATGGTCTGGGCTTGTTTTCGGAGTCTCTGCTGCCTCTGCCATCAGTACCTGCGGCTCCCATGGCCTTCGTGTAGCTGGAAGTCCTGGGGGTCCTGGAGGGCAGGACCCGTGCCTGGCTCAGGGCCTGTAATGGAGCAGCCGTGCGGGGATGGCCGACGGGAGGGAGACGGAGGAGCCCCTGTACCTCCCATCACCTCAGAGCAGCTCTGCAGCAGCCCCCGGTGGACGCCTGGCCCAGTGTGGGGGTTGTTATCATCCCCGTTTGCAGATGAGGAAGCCAAGGCCCAGCGAGGTGAGTGCTCCCGGCAGTCAGCCACCGGGCCAGGATGAGGCCGGGCTCTCGGACTTTTGTGCACGCCACACAGCGTCCTGGCCCTGTCCTCGCGGTGCCTGGGCAGCTGCCGTGGGAGTCCAGCTGCTGACGTAAACGCCATGCCGACCGTCTCTAACTTCCAGAGCCTTCTTTCAAATCACAGCAGTATTGGGTAGCTGTGGGCCAAAGTCGTGGAAACAAACTGGACACGGGCAGCCGCTGTCTCTGCTGTCCCCCAGGGGGCAGCAAGTGGCTCTTCTCTCTCTGTCTGGGCTCTTGCACACGCATTCAAGCACATAGCCATACTTCTTGTGTACAAAAAGGGATAATACTACACACGTTACTTTGCACTTTGCTTTTCAGTTTAACTCGGTGACAATCTTTCAAGCCGGTACCCACAGCCCTGCCTCCTGTTTGATGCTGTGTGATCTCCCATCTCCTAAGGAGCTACTAGAATTTCTTCAACCTCTCCCTGATTTATAGTAATTTTTTAAAAGTTTTGTTTGTTTATTTATTTATTTTGAGAGAGAGAGAGGGAGAGCACGAGTGGGAGAGACGCAGAGAGAGAGTCCCAAGCAGGCTCTGTGCGGTCAGTGCGGAGCCCGACGTGGGCGTGATCTCAGGAACCTGAGCCGAAACTAAGAGTTGGATGCTTCACCCACAGAGCCACCCAGCCATTCCTCTCCCTGGTTTATAAACGTGCTGGTTATTTCCATTTTTTGCATGCACAGATCTTCGTAATAAGCACTCGTGTACTTATGTCCCCACGAAGGAAGATTTTCTGCTGAACCACAGCTTCTGAGAAGTGTCAGAGTGGGGTCAGGGGACGTGTCCTGGGGCTCACGGTTTGCCCTCCGGAGGGACAGCGAGGTCCCCGGCCCAGCCACCACGGCGCCTCCCGGCCAGAAGCACACATGACCAACCTTGTGAAGCTTCCGCGTTTCATTTCCGTTTCGATTTGCTTCTGCTACAGAGACAGAGCATCTTTGATATTCATGCCTGCGTTTCCACTTTCGTGAATCATCCCTCTCCCTTTACGTGTCAATTTGCCAGAGCTCATTTGTACTTTTGGGGGATTAAAGCGTACCCGTTTACGTGGGCTGCAAATATTTTCATCCTATCTACTGTTTGTGTTGTGACTCTGACACTCACATATTTTATTTGCCGTTGAGGATTTACGATTGTATATGGTCTGGTCTTTCTGTCTTTTCCTTTATTGTTACTGGGCTCCCTGTCTTGCTTAGAAAGGTCACCCTTACCTAAAGTTATGCAAATAGACTCTTACATTTTTTTTTTCTCTTAATTTTTTTGTTTGTTTCGCTTCCTAGCCTTTTAAAACATGATGAGTTTCCGGGGCGCCTGTGTGACTCAGTCGGTTAAGCGTCGGACTTCAGCTCAGGTCACGATCTCATGGTCTGTGAGTTCGAGCCCTGTGTCGGGCTCTGGGCTGATGGCTCAGAGCCTGGAGCCTGCTTCTGTGTCTCCCTCTCTCCCTGCCCCTCCCCCATTCATGCTCTGTCTCTCTCTGTCTCAAAAATAAATAAAACATTAAAAAAATTAAAATATAAAACATGATGAGTTTATTTTTGTATCGGTTTGAGGTACGGGCTAAAGGTGTTTTCTGTCCGATGGTGGGTCTGCTGCACCCCAGCCTTGTGAAGGGAGCCCTCCCTCCCTCAGGACAGAGAGGCCACTTGTCCCAGACCAGTTCCCATGTGCACTTGAACTGGGTTTTGGTCCATTCTGCTGCTTTCTCCTGTTCACCACGTCTTTGCTAGTCAGCATGGCTTCATGGTGAACCTTAACATTTTGCAAAAATTTCCAGCAATCATTGTGTATTTACTTTTATGACTAGACCTTAAAATAGTTACATCTGGTCATTAAAAACAGGACTTGGCCGGTTTCCTTTGGAAAAGATTGGCACTTCGGTGGCAGTTAGACACGTCACCCAGGCACGTCACCCCGACCCTGGGTTTCTCACCATGTGCTGTCTTGCTCTATGTGCCCCAGCGACCCTGTGTCCCTTCCATCTGGAGTGCTGGCTGCCTGTCACGTGCGATCCTCTCCGGTTCACGGGTCTTGCGGCCAGAGTGAGTGGGTTGCGCCTCCTGTGGGGGTTTGTTGCCGGGGATGCTGGGCAGACCCATATGGAGCCCCGGCAGGACCCAGGTGCCCACTCCCTCCCCCACTGCTGGCCGCCAGCTAAAACCCCCTTGGCGATTCCAGGAGATAACTACCTCCTCTCAGGCTTTGACTCCTCCCAGGGGAGGCAGCCAACTTGGGGATACAAAGATTCAGGCCCCAGTTTGGGACGATCTGGAAGGGTCGTCGCCGTGGGATCAGTTCTCTGCTGCTGCTGTGTCATCAGGTGGCTCAGTCTTGCTGTTCTTGGTCACTTCACAGGTGCTGTTCCAAGAGGACCCTCCCTCTGCCCTCCGTCCTCCTGCCCGTGGAGCTCAAAGCCCAACGTCTGTTTCCCAGAATTTTACTTGGGGGGGGGGGGGTTCCGGGACGCAGACCGAACATGGGATTCTGGCCGTAGGCCACCGGTGGGCTGGTTGCCAGCGTCTCCATCTTGGTGGCTGGTGGAGAGGTGACAGCCCCACCGCATCAGGTGGGCCCCAGGGGAAGGGAATGCGCTGGTTGGTGCCCCAACTTGGGAGCTGGACAGGAAGTACGGAGGGTGGGACCAGATGCTGGTGCGGGGCAGGTGCTCTCGGAGAAGGACGTGCACGCAGAGCATGTGTGTGACGGGCGTGACAGCCAGAGGGCCTTCTCGGCAGCCTAGGAGAGGAGGGCAGAGACAGCGGGGTCCAGGCCCAGGCCTTGATTCTGAGGGCAGCAGAGCTCCGGAGGAGACGGGTCTCGGCCTTGGCGAGCCCCCCCCACCCCCAGCATCCGGTTCGGTAGCAGCCGTGCCTCAGAAGGGAAGCAGTACTTGTTCCTCTAGTGGCCCCGGGCATTGCCCTCTCCTCAGGCCCCTAACCGAGGTCAAGCCCCCGTCCCAGGGTGGCCGCTTCTGTGACCGGTCAGCACGTGGCCATGAAGGCCAGAGGCTCGCAGGGTCAGTGGAGGTCGCCACCCCGCTGCCCGTCTTGCGTTCCTCCTTTTCTTTCCCAGCCGCTGAGCACAGCGCCCGCAGCCCTCCCTGCAGGGACCCGGCCCAAACCGCTTCCCCGGGGGCCAGACCTGCGCCAGCTCAGAGACCGCAGCCTCAGGTCCTCGCGACCCCACGGAAGTGCCCCCCACCCGTTAAAGGCAGGCGCCTCCCTGGGGGATCAGCGTCCCGGGGCTGCAGAAGCAAAGTCCCCCACAGCGGGCGCAAAGAGCAGGCGTAAACAGCAGGCGTTTACTGGCTCCCACTTCTGGAGGCAGGAAGTCGGAGGCCAGGGTGTGGGCAGGGCTGCTCCAGGCCGCACCGAGGTGACCTCTGCCTCTGTCTTCCCAAGGCGGCTCCCTGCGCGCAGGCCTGTCTGCAGTTCCTACCTTTGACGAGACACCGGTCGTGGTAGCGAGGGCCCACCCTGGTGACCTCATTTTGATTGATCACCTCCATAAAGGCCATCCCTATTTCCACACAAAGTCACGTTTTGAGGGCCCGGGGGCTTAGGACTGCACTACATCTTTGGTTCAGCCCTTAGCGTCTTGCTTGGAGGTGGTGTGGCAATCCTGCCTTGCAGGGGCACACAGCCTCTGGGAGGGGGTCTGCCGCACTCCCCCTGCGGGCAGTGGGACCGCTGTGCAGAGCGAGCGTGCCCTGGGGACCCGCGGCTCGCAGAGAAGACGCATCTGTGTGGGATGGGGTGTGTGCGGGCGAGGGCAGCCGTGTCCTGGTGGCAGAGAGCCACAGAGATAGGTGACCTGTCTGGTGTCCCCGGGGACGGATAGCCTCCGGGGAAGTGACAGCGGATGAGCCCGAGGCAGCCCCTTCCCCACACGACGTCACGTTCCGCTGCAGGAAAGGTCCCTTTTCCAGACCTGAGCCAGGTTACAGAGCAGAACCCACTGGCTGGAGCAGGACGGGGCCGGCCACATTGAGACCCACGTTTGGGTGCCGACACCCCGTCCTTTCCTGACAGTATCTCAGCCGTTTGCTCAGGCACCTTCGAGGGGGAAAGGACATGGCCACACATTTCGAGGACGGTTTGGCACAGGCTTTGGTTTGAGACTAATGTCCACGGGGCACAGTGTCATCTTGGCCTGCTTGCTCTGTCAGACGCCCAGGTGGTAGAGAGACTTCTGGGCTCTGAGTCACCTGTGGTCATTTACTAGGTTCTCGAGAGTATAAATGGTTGGAAATGTACACACGTAGTTGGAAGAACCTGCACTTTGTTTCCTGGAGGGAAAGGCCAGCCAAGCGTCTGGAAGTCACCCCCGCACCCACCGAGAGAGTAAACCGAAAGCAATCTCAAATCCTGGAGGGAGGGGCAGAGCCGAGAGCCACTTTGAAGACCAAGAGGGGGCAGGGGGTGGTCCCCGCATCCCCACCTGAGTCACCAGCGTCACCAGCCTGGTGCCTGCGTGAACTGGGCACATTCTACAGGGGGACAGGGGGATGCCCACAAGCACAGCCAAGCAGAAGTCTGAATGCAGCCTCCTTTCCAGATGTGCTGTCTTTGCAGAGCAGAATAACGTACCCCCCCCCCGCCCCCATACACGACATTCGGCGGTCGATCTGGCACATGTTCATTTCCACCCCCACCAGAAACGGTTTGCTTTCGTGTGGGAGGAACAACAGCGTTCACTCAGTCCCGCCCCAGGGCTGTGTTAACTCTCCTGTCCTGTCATGATGTACTTGAAAGGACACAGCCATCTGGGCATGCTTCACACCGTCACACCGGCCACCGTATCAGTGACAGCATTCTAATCTGAGTGGACGGGACGAGAAGTGGCAAGTATGTTGGAGGCCGTGTTAAGATGCGTGAGCTCTACAGGACTCAGGATCCCACCACACCGGCATCTTTCAGGTCGCTAGCATGCTGGGACATTGTCTATGAAGAAAAGCACAAATTACTGCATTCTGCACCTGCCATCACCAAGAAGGAAGAGAGCTCTTTGGGCTCTGAAGCCCGCTTCTTCCACCTCTCAGTATCTGAGTGACACGGAGGGCTGCCAGAGTCCCAGACCGGGTCCCAGAGCAGGACAAGACCCTGTAGAAATGCAAAGCTATGGTACAAACAGCCCTTGGGACATACAAACGGGCAGATCTTATGCCTACGGTATTAGAGGTGTTTATAGTGGGGAAGATGCTGTGTGGAGTTGAAGATAAAGCCAGTGGGATCATCACAGTGTAGACACTAGGGTTCTGGAGCAAGACCCTGCCAGCTACAGAGGAGAATTGAATGTCACGTACGCAACAGCTCCTGGCTGGCCAGCGCGCCCTGTACGGGCATGCACCTCACCGCGGGTCTGACCCAGTAAAGCACAAGCTCATGGCTGCCAGTGAGAACAGAGAAGTGGGTCAGGAACAGTCACAGCAGAAAGTGACAGGTGAGCCGCGGGAGCAGGATTCTGCTGGCCTTTACCTGAGAAAAGTCATAAGAGAAAGGCTTGTGGGAGCAGAGCCCCACCTCTGATTCTGAACCCCAAGGGGAGGCGACGGGAAACGTTCCCAAAGAGTAGAGCTTGAGAGAAGCTGTTCCCAAACCAGGGGAACTTCCTACATGCCTCTCGTAGACCTGGGCTGCCCGAGGACTGAATGCCGCGGTGTGTCACTAGCCCCCCCTTCAGGACAGAGGCACTTACTCCTCGGCCCCCAGAGATGTTGGCCGCCATCTGCCCACAACCACAACTCCCTCTAGAAATTGCCCTCTGCCAAAGACAGCCGCTTCACCCAACAGAACTCATCCTCCCCAAGGCCACATTCCTTCACCAGAAAATGTGAGAGAATAGACATGGTCTCCTTGCCTCAGCTTGGGACTTTTCCCAGGGACCGTCTGACTCTCAGAACTTCCCGTGGTGGTGGCTGAGGCTTCTGGTACAGCTGCTCCCTGCGCCCGGGTCTGTGACCAGCTTCATCACGTGTGTTGCTGCATGTAAATTTCAGAGTCGCAGAGTCAATTTCCCAGAGAACCTGACCTAAGATACCAGAGAAAGGGTGTTGAATTTTTTTAATGTTTATTTATTTTTGAGAGAGAAAGAGAGAGAGAGAGAGAGAGAGAGAGGCAGAGAGAGAGAGGGAGACACAATTCAAAGCAGGCTCCAGGCTCTGAGCTGTCAGCACAGAGCCCGACACGGGGCTCGGAGTCACGACACATGAGATCATGACCTGAGCCGAAGTCGGACACTTAACCAATTGAGCCACCCAGGCACCCCGGGGTTGAATTTTGTATGTTTATCTTATATCTAGTCATTGTATAAAATTGCAAATTCTAATATTCTTTGGAGAGTATCTTTAAATTTTTTTTTAAGTTTGTTCATTTATTTTGAGAGAGAGAGAGTGCATAGGAAGGGTCAGAGAGAGGGAGAGAGAGAGAGAGAGAGAGAGAGAGAGAGAGAGAATCTCAAGCAGGCTCCACACTGTCAGTACAGAGCCTGATGTGGGGTTTGAACTCACAACTGTGAGATCATTACCTGAGTTGAAATCAAGAGTCAGATGCTCTGACTGCACCACCCAGGCACCCCTTAGATAGACTGCATATTTCAATTTCTTGACTTGTTTCATTAGGTAGAATTGCCAAGCAAATTGTCAGTAATGGTTGTAATAGTGAGAATTCTCATCCTTTTTCCTTATTAAAGTAGCTGCAGATTTTTGATACTATTTTAAGGTAGTCTTTATCATATTTAAGCAATTTTCTTCTTGTCTTACACAGTTGTTTTTTTTTTTTTTTTTTTTTTTTTAATAATGAATAGCCATTCCATTGTATGAAATGCCTTTTAGGTATCTCTTGACAAAAAAAAAAAAAAAAAAACAAAAAAAAAACAAAAAAAAAACAAAAAAAACCAAACCAAACCAAACCAAACCAAACCAAAACAAAACAAAAAAACCCTGGATTTTTCTCCTTTATTTGTTGATGTGATAAACTGTGGATAGTTTTCATAAAGCCAAGCTATTCTTGCGTTTGTGATAAATGTAACTGGTTCGTGTTTAAAATTTTCTTGCCATGTCGAGTTGTATTCAATATGCCAATATTTTAAAATTTCTTGCTACTTTCTTTGGCTCACTCTTCTAATGATGCTTTAGCATTAATGTAATGCCAACTTTTAAGAAGTGAATTTTTAAAAAAATGAGTTTTCTGTATTTTTTATAGCTTCAAATTATTTCAATAACAAGAGAATTCCTTGACTTTTGAAAGTTAAATAGAACTCATCTCTAAAAATGCCAGGGTCTTGTACCTTTTAAAATGTAGAAACTTAATAATCTTTCCAATTTAGCCTAGAGTTTTCCCACTGGCCATTTCCTTCTTCATTGTCATGGTCTCATTTGTTTTGGCCAAACCCTCAAGTGTAACAGATATGTTCAAATCCGTCAACCCGCCAGATAACAGATGGATGGGATTTCTACTCTTGCCCCAGGTGCATGTGGGTGTGTGGGAGCTGAATTTCCTAAGTGGGTTCCCTTTGCTTGGATTGGGGTGCTCCATCATAGCAGAAACCCTGAGTGAATTCTCCAGGAAAAGGGTTGTTGTCACAGCCCATGGCTGGTCTTCAATGTATGCTGTAAAGTGACTGTAAATAGGGACGCCTTGGTGGCTCAGTCGGTTAAGCGTCTGGCTCTTGGTTTCATAATCTCATGGTCTATGGGCTCGAGACCCGTATCGGGCTCTATGCTGACAGCACAGAGCCTGATTGGGATTCTCTCTCTCCCTCTCTCTCTGCCTTTCCCCCTCTCACAAAATAAATAAATGAGCTTAAAAAAAATTAAAGTGAACGCAAACGGAACGTGCAATTCACAGAAGACTTGTTACAAATGGTGGCAAGCATAAGAAAGGATGTTCAACCTCATGACGATAAGGAGAATCCAAGTTTATGTACAATCAATGAGATATTGTTTTCCACGTAACACTGACAGAATTTTAAAACAACTGGTATTTCTCAGTTTTGGAGAAGGTGTCTAGGACACGGACATGAGAGTAAATTCGCACAACATTTTCAGAGACCAGTTTGGCAATTTCTGTCGACACTTAACATGTGCATACCCTGTGATGTAGCCATTCCTCTTCCAGGAGTTTCCTTTATGAGAAATACCTGCACAAGTACGCGAGCCTATATACGTAAGAATGTTCACTCAGCAGCATTTGAAATGGCAGATATTGGCGAATTAAACACCCATTCAAAGAGGAATAGTTAAGCAAATTGTGGAATCATCATTATTATAGAGGGTTATGCAGTTATTAAGAAGAATAAAATAGATCTTTATGTGCAAGCAGGGAATAATGTCCATGATGTATTGTGGACTAAAAGGGTCGGCCTGCAGAATGGCATGTATACTATGAAGCATGTGTGTAAATTGTGTGTGTTGGTGTGCGTTTAGTTGCCTAGCAAAATCTCTAGAAATGTGGTTACTCCTGGTAGTGTGAAAGGGTGGGACGGGGGAATGAGGACACTTTATCTTCTTACTTAATTTATATCTATATTGCTTGACTTAAAAAAAAGGCACATATTACTTTGGCAATAAAAGAGATTTTTTTAGAGCTTGCAACAAAAATGCTGATGTAATTTAAACCATTTGGCAATTCCTTTTAGAAAGAGCAAGAGTAGAGCTTCCTCACTCTGGGAATTGGACTAAACGTGACTTAGTCTTTAAGGGAAGCAGACAAGGCATTAATTCTATTAATTAATGCATCAGCAGATTCCGTCTCAGCAAAGGCTGTGTTAATGAGGTGCTCGGGGCATTCATTATTTATCCTACAAATATCAACTCAGGGCCCTACTTGTGTCAGGTGGTATAACAGATGTGCCCTCTGAGGGTGAGGTGCTGGAGAAACGCAAATATAGCTCACAGACTGCTCCCTCCTCCCTACACCCAGGCCTCACCATCCCCCACCTCTCCGCAGATGACCTCTGTCACTCCAGGACCCTGGAGCAAAAAAAAAAAAAAAAAAATCATTCCGGCCTGGACTGCAACCTGACTCCCACCCAGCACTGTGGGCATCTCAGACACATCCCTCCTGGACCTCTCAGCCTTCTTTCCTTAAGGCTCACGGGGGACTGGGGACACAGGCAGCCCATGTGAGGCCCACCCAGGTAGCTCCTGGTGCCAGTAATGGCAGAGTCCAGCCTCCCGTACGCGGACCTAGCAACACGCCCGGTCCCCCTTGCATTTCCGCTCCGCGCCCGCATCCCTGCGCCAGCGTCCCCGCGCCCGCATCCCTGCGTCCGCACACGCCCCGCGCGGTCCCCTGGGCCCGCGGGCCGCCCGGAGCTGTCCGTGGTGCTGACCGCAGGCGCCGCCCGCGCCCGGCCGCTGCGCACGCGTCCCGGGCGGGGCGCGCGGGACCCGCCGGCGCCGCCACTGCGCAGTCTCCCGCGCGGCCCCGGCCCGGCCCGCGCCCCGCGCCCCGCGCCCCGCGCCCCGCGCCGCCTGCCCGGCCCCGCGGCCTCCGCCGGCCGCTTCCTGGGCGCGCCCGGGCCAGCCATGGCGCTCAACAATTTCCTCTTCGCGCAGTGCGTCTGCTACTTCCTGGCCTTCCTCTTCAGCTTCGTGGTGGTGGTGCCGCTGTCCGAGAACGGCCACGACTTCCGCGGCCGCTGCCTGCTGTTCACCGAGGGCATGTGGCTGAGCGCCAACCTGACGGTGCAGGAGCGCGAGCGCTTCACGGTGCAGGAGTGGGGCCCGCCGGCCGCCTGCCGCTTCAGCCTGCTCGCCAGCCTCCTCTCGCTGCTGCTCGCCGCCGCGCACGCCTGGCGCACGCTCTTCTTCCTGTGCAAGGGACACGAGGGGTAAGTGGGGGCCTGGCGGACGCAGCCCTCAGCCCCCGCACGGCGTCCCTGCCGTGCCCGCAGCGCCCCCCAGGCCCTCCCCCCTCGAGGAGGAGCCACGGCCCCTCCCTCTTCCCCGGGAGCTCCCAGGCCCTAAAATGTCAGCCCTCGGAGCTCCCCGCCTCCGTGCCAACTGCCCTTTGTCTGCGCAGAACCCGGGACCCCGAGGGTCACTCGCGCTCCGCACAAGGCCAGTGCTTCCCTCCCCGAGTGTGCGTCACCTCTCGCTCTGGGCATTTACCGCCCCTGCCCCTGGGGCGCAAATGTTGCCTTGTCATCTCGGAGCAGCCCTGGGCCCTCCCTGGCTTGCTGGCTCAGCCGGGCCCACACCCTCAGTGCTCTGCGACAGCCCCTAGCGGGTCTGGGCCTGGGTGCTCCTCTGGTGGAGGGGAGGGACCAGGCCAGGCTGGTGGTTGATCAGGCAGACGGGGCAGTCCTCCCCTCACCCCCATCCTCCTGGGAAGGATGGTGGTGGGGCAAAGGCCAGAGGGAACCCTCTCTGGGTCTACGGCCAGCGCTCGGACCTTGGCTGGGGTTGTAAGACGGGAGCCTCAGGTCCCTGAGGCCTCCCTCCCTCCTGGCCTCCGCATCCCCCTTCACCTTTCCCTGCCCTGGCACAATTCTGTGAGAGAGTGGGATGTGGTTCACCTGGGGTCCTCAGCCAGTAGCGTTCCAGGCACCTCCAGCCTGTGGGACCCTCTGTGGACCCAGCACGCCCCTTGCCGTGGACTGCTGTGCTGTGCTCCCAGGAGGCCACTCCTGCCCCTTGCCTGCCGTCACATCCACAGGGGAGATCCGGGCCTTCTCCCAAACTCTGCCCGCCCCCCCCCCCCCCCCCCGGCCTCCACACATCACTCTTTGGCAGTCTGGGGGGCTTTTCTCTTCTTTCGGGGACGTGAGAGATAAGCTGTTGCTCTGAGAGGCCGAGCGGGTAGAAGGCTCAAGCAGGGACTCTGGAGAGCCCTCAGAGGGGCCAGGGAGGAATGACAGGGTGGCAGGGTAAAGAGGACCCGAGCAGCCGAGGCAGAGCCCAGCGTGGGGGCTGACACACTCGGAGGAGGGTGAGGTCCAGCAACACACACACGTGTGGGTCTCTGGGGCTGGTGCAGCAAAGATCACAGACACTGAGGCCGCAAACAATTTATTCCCCCACGGGTCTGGAGGCCGAGGGTCGGAGATCAAGGGGCTGGCAGGGTAGGCTCCCTCTGGAGGGAGGATCCTTTCCAGGCCAGCTTCTGGTGCCTGCCCACAACCCTTGACATTCCTTGGCTGGGGCTTTGCCGCTCCTGTCGCTGTCTCTGTCTTCACATGGCCTCTTTGCTCTCTCTGTTTCTTCCCTTCTTCTTATAAAGACACCAGTCATTGGATTTAAGGTGCACCTCACCCTGAGGTCTTTAGCTGAATGACACATGCAAAGACCCCGTCTCCAGTTAAGGTCACAGGCACCTGTCCTGAGGCGAAGACTTGGACATACGTTGTCAGGGCACAGCTCAGCGCATCACTGTTTCTGGATTCAGGGTCTGCGGGAAGCCGCGTGTCAGCCTGGGCAGGCCTCTGGGGGCGGTGGGGGGGGGGCGCGCTGTGGGGCTGGGACTCTGCCCCGGTGAGCCCAGGCCAGTCCAGGGGGCCATCCTGCCCTGCCACAGGCCTCTTACTTCCCTCAACCCACTCGACGGCTGGTGTTCCCAGGAGGGATTTCAGGTGTCATGTGCGTGCATGTTGCCGACCGTGGGTGTTACCGTAGTCAGTGTCCCTGTGGAGATGGGGACAGGGGAAGCCTCTCTGCATATGAGACAGGGTCTGAGGAGGAGAGGACGGCCAGCAGGGTAGGGGAGCCGAGGTCCCTGCCGTCCGGGAGGCTGGGGGCAGTGGGCACAGGCCCATCGTCCCACCTCGTCCCTGTAAGACAAGCACCCTCACGAGACCCCCCGTTACAGCTGTGAGTTGACAAAGGACAGAAGCTGCTGTTACCGCTGTCCCTAGATTTGCTGCCCCGTCTGAGTGACCGAGATTTCTTTCCCACAGGCTCTGGGGCTCTCAGCCCTCCCCGCCCTGCTCCCAGTCTCTGGGGGTCCCTGGGGCTCTGGAACCCCACATCGCTGTGAGCCCCAGAGGCCGGGCCCTGCCCGCTTGCAGGCCCTCACCGTCCAGACCCTGAACACCTTTAGGCCATTTGTCTTATAGGGACGAGGGGCCCTCGGCAGCCAGCCCGCTGTGACATCTGTCCAAGGGCCAAGCCTTCATCCGGGTCTGGTGGTAGGACGAGGCCAGAGCTCTCCCTGATGGATACCCAGGAGTGGCTCCGTCTGAGGGGCCCCCGGGCTGGATGAAGCCAAGGCAGGTTCTGTGTGCTCAGGGCTGACCTTGGGAGTCACAGATTAGCGTTTGTTGAATGAAGACGGAAAGGAGGCCTGCGTGTGAGGTCTGCTCCCTCGCAGCCACTCCCCCAGCCCTGGGGTCTTCAGATCCACAGTCTGGCCGAGGGGTCAGCCCTGCAGGCCTGCCGTGCCGAGTCCTGGGCCCCCAGAAAGGTTGGGCCTGCCTCATGGGCAGGCAAGATGGGGGCCTGGAGAAGCCGGTCCCGGCTCAGGTGTCGGTCCAGCCGTGTAGAGCAGGCGAGCGGGTGCTGGGACAGCGGGGGACTCGGGACAGACAGGAGGCCGGGAAGGGTGGTTAGAGTGAGCTCGTGGGGTGGTGAGGGCCCTCAGGGTGTCCAGCTCATCAAGGACATCACTGCTGCTGTCAGCCTTGGGGTCTGCTTCGGGGTGTGTGCACACTAATTCTCTTGAGTCCACGTTCAGAGACCAGCCAGGACCCTGCTGAGACCCAGGGCAGAGCCCTGCCCTTTGGGCTGTGTGAAGGGGCTCGGGGCCGGGTCCCTGGCGCCTGAGCTAGACCCTGTCCATGGTGCCAGCTCCCTCCTCACGTACGGTATGTCCCTGGACAGAGTGGGGCCCTGGACAGCTTGTGCCCAGGAGAATAAAGGGCTAAGGGTGGGGACAGCTTGCAGGAGGCTTCATCCTGGTTGTGGCTGAAGGAATGGGCCTGTGAAACAGAGGCCCCTGGGGCTTCCTCGGGTGCTTGCTGGCTGGGGACACTGGGCGAGGCCTGGGTGGGTCACAGGCCTGGGGGGGGGGCCCAGGGCAGTGGAGGGTACAGGTGGCCTCGGTTTGTGATCCACAGCTGGGGAGTGCTGGGTCAGAACAACCCATCTGCCTGCCCACACTTGTCCCCCAGCCTGCAGTGGCTCCCAGGGCTTTCCGGATAACTGTCACCATGGAGACAGCACATCCGGCCTGGCACCCTGAGAGGCGGTGGTGGTGGTGGTGGTGGTGGTGGTGGTGGTGGCGGGAGATAGATGGACTTAACCCTGTGTGTGCCGAGCTTCCTGTTTAGGGCCGCAGGCTGATGGGTCCTTGGGGAGCAGGGCGGGGCGGGGGGGGGGCACTGTGGACTCTGAGGGCCGAGTCGAATGAGGCTCTGGACACACCCGGTTCTTCGGAACTCTGCAGCCCAGACAGGTTCCATGGTAGGAGCCAGAGATGGACTTGGGGAGTAGGAGGAGGCTGTTGGGGTGACCGCAGCCCCACACCCTCCCCTGTCTGATGGCTCGGGGACTCCGTGTTCCTGTCACGGGAGGAGAGCCCCCACTTGTGCCTGTTTAGCACGGATGCGGCTGGAAGTTTCTGGCTACGGAAGGTTATGTTGTTCCCGCCCCCCAGGGAGTGGGAGCTGTGTCTCAGGCTGAGCAGGCTTCCCTGGGGGTGGTTTTGGCCACACAGGGAGCATCGAGCCGGGTGTGCCTCTCTAGAATTTGGTGCCGGACATGGGGGATGCCGCACCCCCCCCCCCCCATGAGGGGGAGCAGGACTTGAGGTTGGGGACTGCCCAGCAAACCCATCCTCTGCACCCTGGTCATACCCCCCTCTTCCAGGAAGTCCTGCTGAGGGCAGCAGCCGGCTCATCCGGGATGCCGGGCACCTGCAGGGCAGGGTGCCTGGTGTGATGGTGAAAGGCTGCTGGCAGGTGGTGGGCACCTAGGGAGCCGGCCTTCGTGCCCAAGGCGGGCGGCTTCTTTGCTCCAACTGTGGACACTCGGTCCTGGCCCCCCGGGACCCGTTCATTCTCCTGGGCTGGAGCGGAGTGGCCATCCAAAGCCGGGTGTAGGCTCTGGGTAGCCTCTGCTTTCCTTGGAGCATTCGCTCCCGGGAAGGAGGGCCCCCTGTGAACTCTCCGAGCCCTGCTTAGCCCCACGCGGGCCACAGGGGGCACAGCTGGCCCCCAGCCGCCGGCTCCTTGCATCTGGTGGCTGATGCCGCTTCCACGCCTCCGTCTCCGCGGCCACAGGCCGAGCCCCGCGCGCAGGGCTGCAGGTGCGCCAGCCCAGGGCTCTGGCGGCGGGTGGAGGCTTGTCCCGGGGAGGGAGGGGGTGCTCATGCTCAGGAGGAAGCCCCCTGCCCACGCAGGCTCCCTCAGTTTCCAAAGTGACCCCGTGGGGGGCTCTTGCTGCCCAATTTACAGAGGGAGAAATTGAGGCGCAGAAAGTGACTTGCTGAAGGTCACCCCGCTGGCAAAGAGGTGGCTGGAGCTGACACGCTGCTGTCCCCAGTGACAGCCTCGGAGGCGGGGTTGGCCCCAACATACCCCTCTTTGTAACTCTGGGCCTCTTATTCAGAGCGCCCAGGGCCAGGTGGATTTTGCGGTCTGGAGCTGTCCATCGGGGTCCCAGCTGGGAACAGATGCTCAGGCTCACACACGTGAGGGTAACCTGAGGAGGGCGGTTGGCAGAGATGAGGATGTGGGCCAGGCGCGGGCCCTGCAACGGCCCTGGCACCTCCTCTGGCTGCAGGCACTGGAAGAGACGTGATGACCTTCAGTGGAGGGACGGCCACCCGGCGGGCATCCCCCCTCCCCACGTCCCCCCCAGCAGGGGCCTGGGGATGAACGCTCACTGCCTCTCCCTCCACCCCCTGCCCGGTTCCCACTGGCTGGGCTCAACCAGGAGCCGGGGAGAGGGGTCATTGCCGTGGTCTACTTGGGTCAGCCCCCTGGGCAGAGGATGGAGAGGCAATGATCTGCAGAGTCGGGGAACTCAGCAGCCCTCGGGCCGTCTGCAGTGGGCAGGGGGCGTGGAGCCCACCCACCCACGACGAAACGCCCGACCGGCTCAGGCCGCGCCGGGAGTCGGACACAGGGAGGTTTGCGCCGCAAACACGCGTGACCTGGACACTGAGCTGTCCGGTCACGGCCCTGACGATGGCCCCGGTCAGCTGGGAGTGGTGCTGACGTGCCCCGCATCCGTGTGAACGTGGGCGCAGACCCGCTGGCTATGATTCTGGGACTGCAGCCTCGGGCCTCCGGCCTCCTGTTCACGCCCCCAGCCCTGCTGGCCGTGCTGCTGGCCGCGGTTGATCGCCCGCCCAAGGCTGGGGTGCCTCCCGGGGCCAGGACCGGGGCATGGTTATTTCTTTGTCCTCAGGGCCCAGCACAGGGTGAGGGGGTGCTCAGTCAGTGCGTGGCGGGTGCAGGCGGGGACAAACGCAAAATGGACGCTGCGTGCATCCCCCTTCGTCCCGGGGGAAGCCACCGCATCCAACAGCAGCTTTCACGATTTCCTGGCTGGGGCCCCGGCTGAGACCTCCAGGATGTGTTCTCTGTGAAGCCAGTTTGGGTCGATCTCGCCCCTCAGACTCCATGTGTCGATGGACAGATGTCCACGCGGTAGGTGTGGCCGGGGCTGCCGTCCCCCCTGAGGGCGGCCCTGTCCCCCTACCCTGCAGGTCCCCAGGCTCAGCCAGACCCAGGACTCTGAGTCTCCAGGGGGCGATTTGGAGATGGCGGGTAGTGGGGCAGGGGCGTCTGGCGGGGTGGGCTGCTGTGCCCCAGCCACACGCCCCCCTCGGCTGGAGAGCAAACGCTGGTGTCCTGTGTAGGCACCCTGGTGGGGCCGTGTCCGGGTGGACCCCGAGTGAGCTCTGTCCTCCTGGCCCTGCCTCCTGCGTCCCCCACCCCCTCCCCGGGCACAGCTGGGCCTTAGGATGCAGTGGGGAGATGAGGGCGGGGTCGCACCACAAGCCCCTGACGCAGGTGCAGGCCAGCGGCGTCGATGGCCACGTGGGCACGTGGCCTCAGGGCGGCCGCGTCAGGAATGGCCTGGGAAGGGCGTCCTGCTTTGTCAGCACGCGCTGGTCCTGACGCTCTGGGACCAAACGTCCTGGGGTTCAGTCTTGGCTCTGCCTCCTCCGGAAGGCGGTGCTGACACGTGTCCCCACGCTGGGTCTCCGGGAGGTTGGGCTGGGCAGCCTGGGGTCAGCATGGGACTTCGGGGTGAGGGACAGTGAGGGACGGGAAGGTGGCCCTGGCAGCCCCACAGGGCCCCGTCACCCTATCGGGCCCACACGCCAGCTGTCTCCTGGCACTGCTGGGGTGTCAGGGGGACCCCGGTGGTGGCGCGCGGTGACTGTCCCCTCCCGTCCTTTGCTGAAGCTCCTTCCTCTACGCCTTCCTGAACCTTCTGGTCAGCGCCTCTGTGGTCTTTCTCGTCTTCATCGCCAGCACCATTGTGAGCGTGGGCTTCACCATGTGGTGCGATGCCATCACCGAGAAGGGCACCGTGTCCCACAGGTGCGCCTGGGCCCCGCCCCACCCCCACTGCCCCCAGCCGACGTCTTGGCGCATGAATCCCATTCTGAGCTCGGGGTTTGTCCTTCCTGCCTGTGCCCCCCCCTCCCCCCCCCCCCTCCCCCCCCCCCCCCCCCCCCCCGGCCCCGTGCACACCTGGCCAGGGACTTCCCGGGACCCGCCCCCTTGGCCTTAACACCCCCTTACCCCCTTCAGTGAAAGTAGGGCACCTCCCACACCCTGGAGGTGGAGCCAAGCCGAATGTGTGTGGGGGGAGGGGGTACGTAGGCCCAGCGCACTCGACCCTGGAGGGCCGGATATGGCTACACAGCACAGGCCCTGGAGATCCCGCCCTGTGCTGCCCTCGCGGGCAGAGGCCTGGGCTGAGTGCTGGGCCGGATTGGGTCGTGGAGGGTTTGGAAGACAGCGATAGGGATGGGGAGGAGCGGGAGCAGAAGCTTCTGGTTGGAGGGGGTCAGGGATGAAGCCTTTGGGGCTAGGACAGTTGCCTCACCGTTTGGGGGTGCTGCATGCCGCTCCCCATGCCCCGTGTCCTGGCGTCACCTGCCACCCCGCGCCTTGCTGTTTCAGCTGCGAAGAGCTCCAGGACATCAACTTGGAGCTTAACGTGGACAACTCTGCCTTCTACGACCAGTTTGCCATCGCCCAGGTAGGTGGGGCTGCCGGGTAGGCGGGGCCTGTCCCGGTAGGCGGGGTTGTTCAGGTAGGAGGGGCTTCTGGGTAGGCGGGGGCTATTCTGGTAGGCGGGGCTCCCGGGTAGGCGGGCTGTTCTGGTAGGCAGGGCTGTTCAGGCAGGCGGGGCTGTTCTGGTAGGTGGGGCTACCGGGTAGGCGGGGCTGTTCTGGTAGGCGGGGTTGTTCAGGTAGGAGACGCAGGTTGCCAGGTAGGCGGGGCTGCCGGGTAGGCGGGGCTGTTCTGGTAGGAGGGGCTGCTAGGTATGCGGGGCTGTTCTGGTGGGAGGGGGTGCCGGGTAGGCGGGGCTGTTCTGCTAGGCAGGGAAGCATGCATCATTGGGGAGGATTCCATTCACTGCTGAATACACCGGATACAGACTGTCTCCAAAGGCTCTCGCTCTCATCCAGGGGAGGTCGAGGATGGGGCCAAGCAAAGGAGATGCAGCTGAGTGAGTGGTATATTCGGGAAGGCTTCCTGGAGGAGGGGTTGGAAGAGCTGGATCTCAGAGACTGAGTGAGGGTTCTCGCAGGTGGATGTGGAGAGGGGTGAGGCATTGGGTTCCTAGGAGGAGGGGCCAGCGTGAGCTAACTGCGGAAGTGAGGTTCAGGGGGTGAGGGAGTGGCTCTGTGCCAAGAAAGGAAACCAGGCATCAGACCCTTGGTCTGCAGTCCGGGGCAGGGCGCTTGGAGCGGGGACCCTCCGATAGATGCTGGGGGGCTTGTGGTTACTGCCTGGCCAGGGGAAGCAGATGCTATGTCTGAGGAACGGTGTGGGGGGGCAGAGACCCTCCCCCTGCCTGTCCTCAGGAGACCCGGTGCCTCTCTGTGGACCCATTGGCTGGGATACAGGTGTGTCGGGGCTTGTCAGCGGTCAGTGAGGGCCTGTGTCTGGGTCCACATTTGTGTCTAGGCAGACGACACTGCTGCGGGGTCCGCAGGTGGGGTTGGCTTCTTCCCGCCCTGGGCAGGGCTTGCTGGCATCCAGGTCCATGTTTGGACCCCAGACTGGCCTCTCAGGGCTCACATGGGCCCGTGGCTGATCTGAGGACTCTTCCTTTGGAGAGGAGCCCGCTGGGGGGCTGCACATCTGGTGGGTCCAAGGTTCTTTGCTGACATGAGCTGAAAGCACCAGAGACTCCTTCACGAAGATGGAATGGAAAATGCTTCGGGGCTACTTGTGCCAATTAGATTAGGAAGGCTCGAGCTGAGTCTGGTGACAACCTGACACGAGGATCTGTTGCGTGTGGCTCAGGCCTGGTTCCGTTAAATTGTTTCTCCTTCAGCTGTTTGGGAGAAGCCGACAAAGGTCAATTCACCCCGGCAGCTGGAGGTGGCTCTGTCACGGGCGGGCTCTCCTTGGGGCCGGGTGGGCTGGGCTGCCTGGGGGCGAGGGTGGGCAGACCCCCAAAAGCATCGTGCAGCTCGGGGTTCAGAGGGCAGGCCGCCAGATGCCAGGGAGGGATGGGCGTGTTGGGGAGGAGGCGAGGTGGACCCCGGGGCAGGGGGGTTGCGGGCCGGCCGGCCTCCTGACCCCGCCTCTGCCCTCTGCGTAGTTCGGCCTCTGGGCCTCGTGGCTGGCCTGGCTGGCCGTCACCATCCTGGCTTTCCTGAAAGTCTACCACAACTACCGCCAGGAGGACCTGTTGGACAGCCTGGTGCACGAGAAGGAGCTGCTGCTGGCCAGGCCGACCCCCCGCACCTGCTTCCAGGAGGAGAAGAGCGCGGTCATCTAGGTGCGGGCGGGGGAGCCCCGCCCCCAGACGCCCCCCCTCCACCCCCACCTCGCCCCGGGGCTCACAGCCCCACCTGGGGAGCAGCGGGGGGCCCTGCCTGGCCCCACCTGCCCCTCGCCTTGCATGTCCCCCCTCGGCACCGTGCAAAGTGAGTGAGCCCGCTCACCGAGCCCCCCACCCCCACCCTGCGTGTGGCGGCTGCCCGGGGTGGGCGCCGGCCCTCAGACAGGGCCACGCAGGGGCCTCCTCCGGGCTCCGTGCTTGCACGGCCGGCCTTTCCGGGGGGCGCTGGCCGGGCAAGCCTGCTGAGCGGGGGTCCAGACTCTAGGGCACCCCTGCCGTAGGGCTCGCCTGCACGCCACGGCTGGGTGCCGTCTCCGTCACCTTGCCGGCTTGCCCGGGTGTGATTCTGTGTGCGATTCTGTCGGGCAGCCTGCGTCCCCAGAGTGACCCCAGCCCACGAGGGCCACGCGTCGCTCTTGTCCCTTGCTCCTGAGCAGTGCGTGGGCCACGACTTCTGTGGCCTGGGAGCTGGGGGGTGGGTGCAGGAGGGAGCTCTCCGGCAGTGTGTTCCCCACCTTCTGGCCCTGCACCCCCCGCCCCTGCCGCAGGGCCCGGTTCCCTGTGCTCCTGCTTCGTGGTGCCCAGGTGGCCAGGCCTGGTCTCAGCGTCAAAAGCATAGGGCAGTGGTGTTGCCCTGAGTCAGGTGGTGGCTGTGTGGGTGTCCTGGAAAGTGGCTGTGGTGTCAGGACTGGGGGCCCGCGCCCGGTGCCCCTCGTCCTCTGCCATGGGACTTGCCGGGGGAGCCCCGGGTGGCCCTGCCTGGAGGCTCCCCGGGCCCCAATGTTTGTGTCACAGGGTGGGGAAGTGGGGGAGGCGGGGACACGGGCTGAGGGGCACAGCGCCCCCTAGGGAGGATGGGGTGGGGCAGGTGCCACTGGAGGCGTCTGGGTGAGCGTGTGAGTGCCTGTGTGTGGATGTGTCTGTGTGATATTAGTGCGTGTGTGACACGAGTGTGTGCACACGCATGTAAGTGCACGGGAAGGTGTGAGTGTGTGAGCGTGTAGCTCTACGTGAGCTCACATTCACAAGTGTGAGTGAGTGTGCGCAGGAATGTGAGCACGTGCATGTGCACACACGAGTGTGTGAGCATGGATGGGAATGTGTGTGCCCAACCGTGAGCATGAGTGCGTGCGTGCCGCAAGGTGTGAGCAGACATCAGAGCTGGTGAGGACACAGCGGCTTCTCTGGCCTTCATCCACCGGGACGCCCCCTGTGCCCCGGCACCCCCCCCCCCCCCCCCCGGTGGAGGGGCTGCCTTCCCGTCTGATGGACGGAGCCTGGAGCACTGAGGCCGCCAGAGGGCATGACCCCGTCCACACGGGGGCAGGTGGAGGAGCCGGGGGGACCCGTGACCCCAGAGCTCAGTGATGAGCCACCTGGGCTGCTGGGCTGTGGACCCCCCTCCTCGCGGGGCTCCCCGGCTTCCACATCTGCACGCAGTGCTCCTCTGTAGGAGTGGGGCACCCCGTTCTCGTCTCCCGGGCTGACCCTCCTGCTGCTCCCCACCCTCCGGGGAAGAAGATGCCCGGCTCCCCGCATCCGTGCCTCGCGCTGCCAGGGGCTGGTTTGGTCTCCCACATGGGGGCACGGATCTCCCGAGGCCACAGATGCGGGTCCGGGGCGAGGTGCCGAGTGGGGTCGGGCAGCCTGGGCCAGGGAAGGGAGGCCGCCCGTCACCTCCTGCCATCTCAGAGGCCCCAGGGCCCGGCCGAGAATGTCAGACAGAGCAGCTGGGTTGCTGGGGGAGCTGTTTTGGGAGAACCGAGGCCCCCAAGCTGATCTGGTCTCAGCTCAGCCCTCGTGCACGAGCCGAGGGGACCCTCTCCAGCCCCTGAGCGCTCCGCTCTGCTCCCAGCAACAGCCAGGCCCCGGGGCAGAGGAGCAGGGGCGGGACGTGGCCTCCTGGAGCCCCAGGGTCCATGGCAGGTTTGGGCCTGCCCGTGGCGGCTGCCGCTCCTGGAGCGCCCGGCCGGGTCTGGGGCCTCCCCTCCTCGGTCAGGCTAGGGGAGACGCGCCCACTTACCTGCAGGTGTCACTGGTGCAGCGGGGTTGTCGTTGGCACAGACCCGTGTCAGGCCAGCGGGGGGCTTCCAGGGAGGGGACAGCTGGGTCCCCCAGGGCTGGGCAGGAAGGGCCCCCCCCCCCCCCGATCGCTTCTGCTTCTCCCAGCTGCGCGTGGATAACAGACATCTTTGTCTTAACTCCACTCCTGACGAAAACCGAAAGTAATGATTCCTAAGCCTGGTGTGTCTGTTGTTCAACGTCCAAATAAACACAAAGTCCTGAGCCTTGTTGTGGACAATGGAGCCTCTGCGCCCCCGGCCCCAACCTCCATCCACCTTCAGCGTCCTGGCTTCCGGTGTTTTGTCCGCTCCTACGGTGTAAAAACTGCCTTGTGTTTGTTCCTGTCGCTTCAGAACCTTGCCGGGATGAGGGCCTGGCCTCTCCGGGTTCGGACCTTCGCGTCCGCGCGGGCTCCGGGGCTTCCCGGGGCGCACGGCTGGACGCGGGATTTCGGACCTCTCAGGGCGTGCACAGCCTGAGCAGTGTTCTCCCCAAAGCAGGTGCTCACGTCCTGTGGGCCTTCCGGACCCGGGATGTCTTTGCCGTCACGGGCTCTTGGCCGAGAGCAGTGGCTGTGAGGAGGGGGCTGCCTCATGCCTCATGGCGGACTGCCCCGGGGGGGACCAGGGCTGGAGGAGTTGAGCCTGAGGCTTGTGCCCGCCCCATGGGGTTGGACATGTGACCTACCTCTCTGAGCCTCAGTTTCCCCATCTGGAATATGGGTAGTAATCTGCCCATCCTCTTCGGGGGGTGGGGTGAGGCGAGGTGGGGTCCTGGGGGGAGGGCTGGGCTGCTGCGGGAGGTGGTAACCACCCTGGTCGTGCTAGAACCAGCTGTGACCCTGGATGGTCCCTGAGGGCTGGGGTCCTCCCCCCACCATGGCCCCTGTCGTCTCCTGCTTCTGGAGATCGGCCCCTCCTCTCCACCCGGGCCCCCTGAATCCCGAACCCTGTAACCACTGCCCCAGCCCCTGAGGCCCGGCAGAAAAGGCTTCCCCGCTGCCCCCACCTCTGCTTTAGCCGATGAAGCCAATTCCGTAGCAAATGGTCCCTGTTTCGCTCCTTTGGGTAAAAACCCCCAGACTAATAAAAGAGGTGGCAGTGCGTTTTAATAGAAAACCAGTGTGTCCCCACTTTGGTAATGGGGACAGGCACTTAGAGCGTCACCCCGGGAGGGAGCAGCACGGCGTTGGCCGTCCCGTGGACGCTTGTCTGCGGGTTGCTGCGGGAGATGGCGTCTTCCTGGCAGTCCCTCCTGGTGTCTGACCACGGGCCTCCCCGCTTTTTCCAGGCCCCCCTCCAGGCAGGGGTCCGGACCACACGGGTCCCCATGGCCTTGCAGCACCGGCGATGGCACGGTGTCTGCACGGGGTCACGGGACTCGGAGGCACTGTGGCTGGCGTGTGGCACCACCTGGGGTCCGGGCGCACGCGCCGTGCTCCGGGGGCGGTGGGGGTCCGGGCAGAGCGGGCTGCCTCTCGGCCGCTCCGGGTGGACAGCGGAGGTCGTGGGCGGCACATGTTTCCCCCGGGGCACGAGAGGGCCCCTGAGGCCTCGGGGTCAGACCTGGGCCCAGAGGCTGGGGTCCCACCACCAGCACCAAGGGGAGATGCCAGGCCCCGCCCTGCACGCTCGCGGCCGCAGTGGGGAGGGCCCCACGCCAACAGCCAGACCCGTGTGCCTCCGCGGGGTTTTGAGGTCCAGGCCCCACAAGCCCCAAGCAGCAAGGTCCAGTTTTACTTCTGAGGGGTCTCGCGGGCACAGGGCCGGTGTCCCTGTCTTCAAGGGGCCCCACGCGTCCGCCTCCGGGCCTGGCCCAAGGATACGGAGAGTTCCCACTGGGGTGAGGGCTCTCCGGGGCCCGAAGCAGGCAGAGGAATCGGTTTTCTGGTAGAACCTCACGGTGGACCCCCACACATACAAGCGGGGCCCTGACTGGATGGGTGGGCCACCTGCTGCTCCAGAGCCAGGGCTCCGGGCCCCCCCAACCCTGCCCCGGGAGCCCCCAGACCCCAGCGGGGGCTCCCGCCCTGCACGACGGGGGCCGTGGGGGGTGGGGGCGAGCATCCCGCCGCGGTCACAGCTGCAGCAGGCCGTGCCAGCAGGTGACGGCCGTGTGCCTCAGGCGCAGGGCAAGCGCGAGGAGCCGGGCCCGGAGGTCCTCGAGGGCCAGTGTCACCTGCTCGGCCCGGCCGCAGTACAGACCCAGCACGAGCACCAGCAGGAGACACACGGACAGCCGCAGGAGCAGGGAGCCGCCGCGGGACCGGGGCCGGCCGAGCGCTGGGGGCGGAGGGGGTCCCGGGTGAGCCTGGGGCTCCCTGCTCCTGTGGGGCTGGCGGGGAGGCTGCAGGGAGGGTGGTGGGTCCCCGGGTGCCCCCCATGGTCCCCATGGGGCGTGGAGCCCCCCCCCCCCGCCGTCTGTCCCCCCCCCCCCCCCCCCCCCCGCCTGGGGCCTCTGTTGGCCCTGCCTCTGGCACTCTCCCTTGGGACAGGAGTAAGGGGGCAGGACCCCAGAGGGGTGTGTTGCCAACCGTGTGTGTCAGGGGCTGGGGGGGGGACCTGCTGGAGCCACCGGGGGTGTGGCGAGCGTGGCCTGGGCACGGGGTGTGGGGGTGTGGGGAGGGCTCAGACTCACCCTTGGTGGCCGTGGTGGACTCCCTGCTGGCGATGTCTGCGGAGGAGAATGGAGACGCGGTTGGGCGGGCAGGCCCCCGGCTTGGGGGCGCACCCGACCTCAGCCTGCCCCGCGCCCTCAGGGCCTCGTGTGCCACGCCCACCCCCAAAGGAGCCCGAGAAGGGCCGTGTCGGACACAGCCACCCCGTTTCACAAGGGGAAGGTGCAGGGCCCTCCAGGGTCTGTCCCAGCCTCGCTGCCCCAGGTTCAAGCTGCCGGGGCTCGGGGACCCTGAGAGGCTGGGCGCTGTTCTCATGGCCTGTGCAGTGTGGGGTGTGGTGACCCCACGGGTGCCTGGGGGGGGAGCCTGTAGAGGACCCTCACTCCCATCCTGCGCAGTCTCCTGGGGGGGCCCGACCACCCCCGGACCGCCTGGGCCCTGGTGCCCCATCCATAGAGAGCTGTTGGGAGGCTCCTGGGGGTGAGCACGGAGGCCAGGGGTCTGGGGGCGAAGAGCAGGCAGGAGGAGCCTTGCAAGAGCCCCCCGGCATCGGGAGAGGAGTGGGGCCGGGCCGGGATGCTCGTGACGGGCCTTCCAGGGAGACCCTAACACGTGTTGGGCAGAGAGTTTCATCCACAGCTCGGCAGGTCTCAGGAAGTGAGGTCTTGCCGGGGGGACTGTGGTGGGCAGAACGTAAGACGCCCCCGTGATTCCTAGCTCCCTACTGTCCCCGTTTTTGTGTCGTCCCCTCCCCGGTTGGGGGCCGTGACTTGCTTCTACCCAAGAGAATACAGCGAAGGGGAAAGGATTCTGCAGCTGAGATGCAGGCCCCGGTCAGCTGACTTGAAATCCCCTCCAAAGGGAGATGATCTTGGGTGGGCCCGACCTAATCAGGAGCGGAGGGAGGGCCTGCTGCTGCTCTCAGAGGTGCAGCTGCTGACTCGTAGAGTTGCCAGGAACTGACTTCTGCAAACGGCAAGGGAGCTTGGAACGGACGCAGGCCTCAGATGAGAGGCAGTCCCGGGCCACACCTGGACGGCAGCCTGGAGAGCCAGGCCTGAGCAGAGGACAGGCTGCACCGGGTCCACGCCCCTGACCCGTGGGGTCACTGCAATAGGCACTGTGGCTTGCTCGAAGCCTCTAAGTCCGTGGTCACCCGGTGTAGCCAGAGGATACAGGGGCCGGTCCCAAGGGAAGGGCCGAAGCAGGCGTGAGGTGGGCCGGGGGCGGGGCGGGCGGCGGCGGTGAGGGGCTCTGGGGCTGGGGCCGGGAGGTGGACGGTGGTGGGAGCAGCTGAGGGGCGCTGCAGGGAGGAGTGGGTGGGCCGCTGGGGACGCCTGCCCGCCGGCCTTCCCTGGAGAGGACGGTGGCGATTTGGGCAGCTGTGGATTTATTGTTTTCGTGCCGCTCGCTGTTCCGTTGACTGTTACTCTGTGTGCAGACTGACCCGTGGGCCCGGGTTTCATTGGGGTCATCGGGGTCCCTTCAGAGGGCCTCCTGCGGGTCCCAGGACACGTGTCCCCCTGCCCCACCTGTCCCCGGGCCTGCTGGCCGCGTTCTGCCCTTACAGTGGACGGCCACCTCCGGGGGCTCCCGGAACCGCACGTGCCTGGCGGTCTTCTGTGGCTCGGCCCCGCGGCTGCGGCGTTCCGGCCGGCTCTGCCTCAGGATGGAGGGGGGACACCTCTTGTAGCCCTCCTGGGGGGGGGGGGACGCAGAGGGGAGCCGTGAGCCCCCGGGCGCGGGAGACGAGGTGCCCCCCCCATGGACCGCCCCACCTGCAGCCCCAGCCCCAGCCCCCGGGTGACTGGTGGGGCCTGGAACAAAGCCATCGGGGCCGGCCCAAAGGACGGCGGCTTTAGCGGTGCCACGGCTGCGGTCCGTGGCCGCACAGGCCCGTGTCCCCTGGTCACCAGTCCCGATGGTGTCTGTAACAACTTTTACGGGTCGGTCGTGATGAGGACGACGGTAACTGTGAATATCCACCGAGGCCTGTCTTCACGGCCGAGCCGCCCACACAAAACCTCCCTGAGTCCCAGCACGCTCATGCCCGCCGCTGTCCCCCTGCCCCGAGCCGGGCCTGTTCGAGGTCAGTACCTGGCGTGGGTCACACAGCGGGCCTCTGTCACTCCCCCGTGGACGGGGTGACGGACCTGAGCATGAGACGGGGGCTGGGGACGGACGGAGCCTGGACACAGGGGCCCGCCCAGGGGCCACCCTCCCACCCACAATGAGTTTGGAAAGTAGAGTTACCGGACTGCTCTGAGCCTCAGTGTTTCCATCTGTAAACTGGCCACAACAGGCCGTTCTGAGCCCAGGCAGGCCCCTTGCTCAGTGGCTCCCGGCTGGGGGGCCCTGGCGGCACAGAGCCTGCTGCCGGCCTTCTGGGGGGCACACGAGACCCACCTAGTCCTGGGGTTTGGCCCAGCTCGTGGCTGTCCCCTCTCCTCGGTTGGGATGCCTGTGCCTGCGGCCTTCCCGGCCTGGCGGTGAGCACCGACATTAGGTCAGGACCCGAGTCTGAAGTTGGTTCCCACTCTGCCCTGGCCTGGGCTTCCGCACCTGCACCCTCACTGGACACCCTGGCCCTCCTCTCTCCACCCCCTCCTCCCTCCACCCCCTCCTCCCCTACTCGTACACCCTCCTCCCTGGGCTGCGAGGGGACCTTGCCAGGGAAGCATCCAGACTTGCTGCTGCCTCGCTCCAGAGCTCTCCATGGCTCCTGCTTCCTCTGCCTCATCTGCTGTCTCTCCCTGTGCAGACCTCCCGGCCCGCCCTCCCTGCCCTTTCAGACGGCACGCCGGCCCTCCGCCCTGGCCGTGCACCTCTGCCGTGTCCCACCCTGCGAGGCTCCAGCCCTCTCTGCCAGACCACACCTTTGGAGAACTCCCCACCCCGGTGATTCCTCCCCTGGGGCCGGGGACAGCTCAGGGCAAGGGCAGGGACCGAGCCTCCTGCCCCTGGTCCCCCTTCCCGCCCCAGCAGAAGCCCAGATCGCTGAGCCTGGGATGGGGGCTTGTCCGGGACCCTGCCTTACCCTCCCTGCCCCGGGCTGCGGCGAGCTCGGAGCGGCCTCTTCATTCTTTCTGGTCTGATGTCGCGTCTCTGGCCGGGAGTCGGGGCTCAAGGTCTGCCCTGCAGTCCTCATTTATCGGAGCATGGTCCTAAGACAAGCGAAGACGTTGCTTATTGTACAAGCGACCCTGGTAGGAGTAGAATTCCGGAGGGGATGCTCCTGTCGGCCCCGCCCACGAGGAGACCGGCTGCACCCTCCCCGGTGGCCACAGGGTCCCTCATCGTCAGCTTTCACGGCTGCCAAAGTCCCACAGGCTGCCGTCCGTAATTCACGGCCGGCCTCGGATACTGGGTGGGCAGGAAGTTTGCATTTTATTCTTGTCGTCACACTGTTCGGAGGCCTCGGGTAAAGTTGCAATAAACCTCTTGCTTCCGCCTTTCACGGGGGAGACTCTGGGGGTGAGCGAAGGGCCGGCACTGTTGGGGTTCCGTGGGGCTGGGGGCGCTGCTCCGGAGGGTCCCGTCCTCCTTGAGGGGTTTGGGCTGGTGGGGCGGCCCCTCGGTTCTGCACAGACTCTGTCCCCGTCTCCCTCCCTCTCTGTCCCTCCGTCTCTGTCCCAGGTTTAACTCGCTTACTTATCAGGTGTCAGGTGGGAGCCTCCCTGTTCCCACCTGTGAGCCTGTGATTGCTAAGCACCTGTCGTCCCTACCTGTGGCCCTTCTCGCGTGGGTTTTCTTTTGCAGACTTTGACGGGCTCTTGACTTTTGAGACCTTCCCCAGCCCTTCTCCGGGCACAGACCCTGCCAGGCACCCGTGCAGGTGAAGCCAGGCATCGAGCATTAGTCCTTTGAGGGCGCTGGGAGTGGGGGGGGGGGGGCGAGGGCGGGCCCACCCCTCATTGCACATATGGGGAAATGGACGCGGGGCTTCCCTGGCCACGCGGACACCGGGGGTGGGGGTCCCTGCCTCCGGGGCCGCCCCACCCCTGCGAGGGCAGTGAGGACTTCCTAGGGGATGTGCCCTTTCCCTGCGGCTCTCGCGGTGGGGGGGGGGGGGGTTGGGCCTTCTCTGGCCAAGTGCCTTTGCCTGGGCCACCGTCTGCCACTGGGCGGTCCCCCTGCCCTCCGGCTGCCCGCTGCCCCTGCCCCGCCGGCCTCGCTCCACGGGCGGTCTTGTTCCGGCTCCGGCTCCCCCTTAAAATGTCATTTCCTCCGAGAGGAAGCGGGGGCCTTTGCGGGAGTCCTGGGCTCTGTCCTTCTTTGGCCCGGTGACCTCGTTCAACAGCGTGACTGCCCTGGGCCTCAGTTTCCCTACCCCGTAGCACAGAGGGAGGCGAAGACTGCTCTTGGTACCCCCTCCTGCCCCCCCGCAGGCCTCCTCTGGCCGCCCGGCAGGCCCCCACCCTCGGGCCTCTGGCAGCGACAGTGTGTAACACGAGTGCTCTCCGCTCTGAGGCCGCTCGTGACAGATGGGTGATAAAGGGTGGAAAATAGCTCAGGCCTGGGGCCTGCAGTGTGTCACCGCCGCTCCCCTCCCCCCCCCGCTCCCTCAGGGCGGGCCTTCTCGGGCAACAGCCTCTGACCTTCTTGAGGCCACACTTGCTTCTCCCTGGGGGTGGGGAAACTGAGGCCTGCCAGGTCTCAGAGCCCCGTTGGGACGGGGCCTGCCGGTGGCTGGAGCCTTGTCTCTGGTGGGGGCCTGCCTGGCTGGGCACAGGTGGGCCGCAGGACGCCGATCTCCTGCTGAGTCCCCGGATCTCCTGCTCCAGGCCGGGTGGGCCCGGGGTGCTGAGCGGGGAGCCTCAGGCCCTCCCGCCCTCCCTTGCAGGAGCGCAGGTCTGGCCGAGGCTGTGCATCAAGTCCCCGCAGAGGGTGGGGGTTGGCCCACAGGGGCTGAGCCTCTGCACCCGGCCCCGGCTCGCCTCTCCCCCCGGACCTCCGGGCGTGTATGAGGCGGGCCGGGCCAGCTCCAGCCTGGCCCAACGCCTCCGACGGCACCGAGCCCCCCCGGGCTGGGCCACCTGACCTGCCGTGGCTCTGTGACCACCCGGTAGGCTTGTCACTCCCTCCCCCCACAACCCGGGCCCGGGCCGTGCGCCCCACTCTGCGCCCCACTCCTCCCCACGCCCACTGACCACCCACTGCCTGCAGGAGTGTCTCCGTCCTCGCCGGGGGTCCCTCTGAGACCCCCCATGTAGTGCAGTGCTGCGTGGGGAAGGGGCCTTCCTCAGCTCTGACCTTGTGGTGGGCGGCCAGGTCAGCAGCCACGCCGGCTCCCTGTCACCCCTCCCACCCCGCGCCGTGCCTGTCCACCCGCTGGACCCTGGGGTTCAGGCCACGGAGGACCTGGCCGGGTCCCGTAGCCCTGGGCAAGCCGAGGGTCTCCTCGTGCCCCGGCCCATCTCCAGTGAGAGGCCTGGGCTCCCCCCGCTCACCTGGGGCTGGTGACAGACACCTCCTCCAGGGGCCCCCGGGGTTGGCGCAGGTGGGAGAACCGTGGCAGGACGTCACCGCGCAGAAGCCGGAGCCACGAGCCACCCCCCCGCCCGTTCGCACACCACATACACGCACAGCTCCCCACACCCCCGTGCGTGCCCACACCGCGTACACATGCCCACCTGGGCTCCTGCAGGCGCCGCACCTCCGGGTGACTCGCCCACCTGCCTGGCCCCCCACCCGCGGCCGATCGGAGCCCGGAGCCGAGCGGGAACCCGAGCTGTCGCCGCTCACGAGCCCGCTGAGAAGTTTCCATTACAGCAGCGGGCAGTGGCCTCTGGAGGGTCTGGCCGCCGAGGAGGCCATCACAGCGGGGCTCGGTGGCCGTGGGTGCCGTGTGCCCTCCCCCTCCCCCGAGCGGCGTGGCCGAACGGCGGGGGCAGGGGGCTGAGCGCACAAGATGCGAGCTGCACCTTCTTCCGGCCAGAGAAGCGGACAGGAGGCCACGGACACCCCGAGGCCGGCCTCCCCGCGGGAGGGCGGGGGCTCCCGGGCCCGGCCGGCCGCCCCCAGCCCAGCACTCACAGGGCGGAACAGTCTGGCAGATCCCCAGATAACACACACTTCTGATGTGAGCAAGGGGAGAACCCCTGGGGACGCCCCCTGGGCCGGCCTCTCGCTCACTGGGCTCTCCTGCCTGGGGTCAGGGGCACGAGGAGCAGGAACTGTCCTGACAGTCCCCAAGGACCCTCCCCCAAGTCTCTGCACATTAGGACGTGGGGCAACAGCAGCTCAGGGTGATGGCCGGGTGCCTGCTGGGTGCAGTGGGGTGCTCTGGAATGGCTGACCTTGGCCTGGAGAGCCCCAGGCACATGGGAGCAGGTGGACCCCAGCCCTGGCCACAGTGAGACCCAGGGGCGTCACCCAGCCCGAGTCCCAGGCCCCCGTACAATGGTGGGCGTTTGCAAGCCATCCAGCATGTTGTAAAGGTGGAGATAACATGCCTGCACAGAGTAGGTGCCCAGTGAACGGCATGTTCTGAGCTGGAGGGTGACCCACGTGCACAGTGGGCCAGGATGGGGACTTCCTCTGATCAGATCAGCTCAGAAAAGGGCCGGTTCCCTGAGGGTCCCGAATGCTGGGGCTGGGGCTGGGGCTCGATGACCCGAGTAAGAGACCATTCCCTGCTCAGCTTGGCTGTGCCCACGTTGACCTACCCTCAGCAGCACCCTCGGGGGCCTTTGGGGCAGGCGTCTGTGCCTGAGCCTGCTGCCCCTGCAAAATGACAAGATTCCTGGCCACGGGTGGCTTCTGAAGGGACTGTGCTTGGCTCATCACCGGGGGAGATTCATCGAGACCCCGTGCCCCAGCTTTGTGGTAGGAACTGGCCAAGTCCCCCACCTGACCCACAGACGGCTGCGCCTCAAGCAGGAGTGTAGAGGGAGGGCTGGCCGGGGTCCTCGGGTCAGGCCAGGCCACAGAGGAGGGGGCTCAGAGTGCCAGGGAGTGAGAGCACCCACCGCCCGCACTTTCCAGACAAGACTTGGGGTTCAGAGGGGGCTGGTCCACCTCCCCGCCTGCCCGCCTGCCCGCCTGCCCACGGCAGGTTCTCTCCTGCTTCTCTGGCTGGGAATCTTCTCTACCAGCTTCGTTCCCAAATGGGAAGTGAGCCTCTACTCACCCCCTGAGCTGGGATCTCACCTGGCTCCCCCTGGGGCCGTGAAGCCAGGCTCTGTGGCGTCTCCAGTGACAGGATGTCAGTGTGGTCCCGGCCCAGGCCTGGCCGTAGCGCCCCCCCACCCCCACCCCCCCACCCGCCACCTTCCCCCAGAGAGACCCAGTCCCTCCAGCCTCTTGCCGCTCTGGCCTGGTGCCGCTGCTGGTCCGCTGCGGGGCGGTCTGTGGCCGGCCTGCGTCAGGCCGCCTGAGCTATAATTACCTCTCCCCTTTGGCAGAAATAGCAGTGACCCTGCGGATAGGCCGCTGGCAGAAGAGGAGGGACTGGTGTCCCAGGCCCTGAACACAGGCCTACGGACAAGATATGGGGTCAGTGCCCCGGCCCTGCCCTGCTGGCCCACATGCGGGCTCCAGCCTGGCAGCCCTTGGGAAATGTGGATTGGACTCGGAGGCAGAGTGGGGGTGGGGACGGCAGGAGGGTGGGGTGAACAGAGTCCGGCCCCTGCCTGACCCTGCCCCAGAGTGGGGCCCCGGGGCGGAGGGCGCCCACCCTGCTACTCACCCCTCGCCCCTGCATCCTGCTCTGGGGTCCCAGGAAGAGCAGGCAAAGCATGGACCCCATGTTGCCATTTGGGGTGCACTGGCTGAGCCCCATATTGGCCCAGCAGGCGGGGCTGGTGTTCAGGTCGGAGGGGGGCAGCAGGGGTGAAGGCACCTCCATTTCCCAGGGTCCTTCTGGGCTGGGGGCTCCTTGTGTCTGAGCGGCAGCCGTCCCACATTAGCAGATGAGGAAGTGCCACTCAGAGAGGGGAGGCAACTTGCCCAAAGCCACACAGCCCAGGGGTGGCAGCCGGGCGGGGTCTCAGTGCCGCCCCCCTGCCCCCCGCCGCCGCCCCAGCTCGCCCCAGCTGGCTCCTGATCTGCGGGCACATATGGCCGCCCGGAAGGGGTGAGGCCCGAGGAGAGACCATCCCCACCTCCTGTCTCTGTCGGGAACTCAGGCAAAGCTTCGGGGCCCCCAGGGTGTCCAGGGAGGATGGGGGCTGGGAGGGGCAGTGTGGGCCGAGGAATGTCCCAGGGTCCCCTGAGGGCCACGCAAGCCACGGGGCCTGGAAGGCAGCATTTGTGCACACTGTATACAGAGGCCAGTGAGGTGCTGTGTGTGTGGGGTGGGTCTGTGGGCGATCTCCACGCTCTGCAGCAGACTGTCCTTGCAAAGGGTCTGATGGCAGACGCACTCGGGTCTCTGGTCATGCTCAACTCTGCCTCAGAGGGCAAAGCAGCCGTGCACAGGATGGACCGTGGATGGGCATGGACAGTGGACGGGACGGACGGTGGATGGGCTGGACGGTGGTCGGGATGGACGGTGGATGGGACAGACAGGGGTCGGGCATGGCTCTGTTCCAGTAAAGCCCTTTTCACCCTCATTTGTAAAAGTCAGCTGGGCCGGTCGGCCCAGGGAGGCAGCTGGGCGGCCACTGCTCTAGGGACAGCACCGCGGAGGGCCGGGGACAGAGGGCGTCCCGCCTTCCGCTTGGCCTCCTGAGGTCCTGAAGCCGGACGAGACCCCCTCCCGCTGTGCGTGGCCGGGTGACACCCCCCCCTGCCCAGGTGCCCGCCCCCATCGGTGGGAGGCGGGGCCACACCCCCAGACCCGGGCTCCGGGAGGGCTGCTTCGGTGCCCCTTGCCGACGGGGACGGGGCTGGCCCAGCCGGCTGTCCTGGAAGCCGACGTCTCTGAGGCAGACCGCCCCGGTGATTTCTGCGCCCCAAGCCCCGCGGCACGAGGTCTGCCCGAGCTCCGCTCTAGCCTGGTAGTATTTCCTGGTCTCATCTGATCCAACACACTGCGCGCTCCCCACGCGCCTTCACCGACTGAGTTTCGTACCTGCCTGGGGTCTGCAGGGCGAGATAAGGCTAGGGGAGTCCTCGAGGGGCCTCGGTCCCTGTGTCCCTGGGGAGGCGCTGTGGGGGACCCGGAGCCCCGGGTGCGGCCGGGGGACGGGAGGCAACACGCCTCCAGACCGTCCCGTGAGCTGCAAGCGACTGGGACCAAAACACCCGCCGGCTTTCCCTCCACAGATTTTCGCGGCAGCCTCGCCCCGTGCCGGGCCCCGTGCCCTCCTTTGCCTGTCGTTTCCCAGGAAGGCGGGATGTCCCAGGACCTATGGTCCCAAGAGCTGTGAGGCCCAGGAGAGAACAGGTATCTTTATCAGTGGGGTTCTCCAGAGAAACAGAAGCGACAGCATGTGCGTGTGGAAAGAGATTCACTCTAGGGACGGGTCCCCCCGTGCTCGTGCTGGCCACAAGGCCCCACGACCGGACCCAGGAGAGCCGGCCGTGGGTCCCGCTCTGAGCCCAAAGGCGGGAGGAGACCCGTGTCCCAGCTGGAAGACGGGCAGAGGGGGCGGGTTCTCCCTCTCCACCTTTGTCTTCAGGCCCCAACTGATCGGACGAGGCCCACCCACACCGGGGCGGCCTCCGTTTCCCTCAGTTCGCCGAGTCAGATGTCCGTCTCACCCAGAAATGCCGGGCATAACGTTCCCCCAAATACCTGGGCCCCTGCGGCAGAGCCACGCTGACACGTAAGACGAGCCATCGCAGGGCTGGTTTCCACCTGGAGTTCCGGGGGGACTGCAGAGGCTCTGAAATGCAGCCACTGCAGCGACTCGGCATGGCCTGGGAGCGTCGCGATGGCCTCCGTCTTTTGTCAAGCGTCCGGGCGCCTGCCTGTGGCCCAGCACTGACTCCGACTACTGGGCCATCCTGGGACCAAGGTCCTGCTGGATGAGGGACCCTGTGGTGGGCAGGTGGGAGCTGAGGCCCGTGTGTGGTCCCCCACCTTGGCCCAGCCTCAGGGCCAGGTCCAGCGTGGGCAGGCCACCCAGCCGGGCTCGTGGGGAGACTGGCCCGAAGACTCTGCCCCACTCACCCCTGCACAGCCCACGGGCGTCCTTGGTCACGGGGCTGCGTCCCCTGCGGGGAGTAAGTGAATACATTTCTGTTGTTTCCTGCCGCTCGACTATCCTGTTTGTGGCACTTTGTTATGACAACTGCAGCGAACGACCGGACACCTCAGCGCGGGCGCCGAAGCCCCGGGGCTGGAGGAGTGACCCCGGGCACCCAGGACGGAGGCACAGAGACGAGCCCGAGGGTGAGCCCCGGGCCCCTTCAGTGTGAGAAGTCGGGCACTCAGAGGAGTGTGGGGCCTGGGGGGGCCTGGGGCTGGGCTGGGCAGTGGGGAGAAGGCAGAGGGCTCCCAGCGCCACCGCAGGGCCAGGAGGTGAGTGGGAAGAGCCCCCTGAACTTGCCGGAGCTCTTCCGTGGATTGGAGAGAGCAGAGCCAGAGTGGGAGGGCTCAGGGGCAAAGAACGGAGGGGCGGCGGGGGCGGGGGCAGTACAGGCTTCACACTGGAGGGGCTGGTGTGCGCTCTGGGTGAGGACCAGGTTGGGGTCCCCGGGCACAGGCTGCCCCTCGCGGGAGGCAGTGGGGTGGGGTGGGGGTGGGGTTTCTGTTCAAGGGAGGAACAGCTGACCGTGAGGTAGTGAGTCCCCCATTACTGGAGGAAAGCAAAGGGTGATTTGTGCCTCTGGGGACTCTCCAGGACTCCGCACGACTCCACTATGACACTTGGGGTGGGGACAGCACCGAGGGAGGGAGGGGGGCAGCGGTGAGCCTGTGGCCTGTGTGCCCGCCAGGGCGCTCTTGACGCACAGCTGCCGGCAAAAGACTTCTCTTCCAGTGCAGATGTTGGTGGGGTCACAGGCCCCCGTGCAAGGTCAGCGCCCCTTCCTCTGGAGCCCACGGCTTGTCATTCTCGGACGGAAACGGACGCTCGGGAGGTTAGGGCCACACGTGCCCACCCTACCACCCAGCCGGAGCCCTTGTTCGGAGGACGGGCTGCCTGGGTGGTGCTCCCACCCCAGCCTGGCGGGGCCCTGGGTCACCGTGCGGCTGGTCCGCTCCAGTCGGAACCGTGGGACGTGGGGCCCCAGTCATCTGTCTCCACAGCTGTGATAACGGGAGGCTCTGGGCCCCGTTGTGCACTAACAAAAGCGGTCCCTTTTCCCATCTCCTAAATTATTCATGACCTCCAAGAGGCTGTAAAAGTCCTCAGCTCTCTCCAGGAGCCATAATTACAATGATAAATTTTATTTATAAAGCCGGTCCCTCCCGCGAGCCAGCTGCCTGGGGGGCGGTACATAAGCCATAACCGAGATAGGGGCCGTGGAAATCTGCCTGTCACAGCTGGCTTTCCAGCAAGGTCTCGGGGCTGGCTGCAGAGGCGGGGGCACCGAGCGGAGGGGCGGGAGTGGGGGGGCCTCGCCGCTGGCCCAGCCTGCCGAGGGGCTGTGCTCGGGCTTCTGTGGGGGCACCGCACGGCCCCAGGGCACAGGCTTCCGGCGCAGAGCCATCCGGTGTGGGCCTGGCTCCTGCCCTGGGGGTGCCGCTGGCTGGCTTCTGGTCCTCGGTCTTGGGGCCCTGAGAGCCCACTGCAGGCACGTGGCTGGCTGGCCCCGGGGCTGAGTATTCACACCCGTGACACGTGCCCCGATGTCTTCACACGTGATCTGCCTTCCGCGTCACTCGTGTGTGGGCACCTTCGCGGCGCGTCCTCGCTGAGCCCTCCCGTAGCTGAGCCCCCGTCGACCTTCACCGAGCCCGGTGGGTAGGAGCCAGGGTTGGCCCCCCCTGGCTGACGAGGACTTGGGCTTTGCAGGGAGACTGCCCCGCACGGGAGCCTGAGGAGGCAGCTCAGGGTGAAGGTTTGTAGCGGGCCCGCTGGCACCTCCCTCGCAGCCAAGGCTGCATCGCTGCCTGGACGTCTGGTGCGAAACGTTAGAAAGAGCTGGCCCTGGGCCAGAGGGCCGGGGCGCCCCCGTCCCCCTTCTCCCGGCTGCGTGACCTGGGGCCAGTCACGGCCCGTCAGAGAGCCGCTGACCCCTCCCCTGCAGGGGCTGCTGGGACACCAGGCGGGGCTGGCCGGGTGGGCACAGTGGCTGAGGTGCCCACCACCCGCCCAGCCCGGGCGCTCTCGTCACTGGGCGCTGCCCTACCCGGTGGCGCCGCGTGCAGGCGGGAGCCTCCCCAGGCTGGTCGGCGGGGAGAGCCTGTCTGTCGGATAAAGGGCCCGGGTAGGCCTCGATCTCAGGGGCTCCGGACATTGCCTTGGTCAGTGAGGCTTAGGGGGGTTGGGACAAGTGCATCCGGCCACAAGCCCTCCTGACGGCAGGCCCAGGGACGTGCGTTCCGCCGTGAGGTTAGAGCCCCAGGCCCTGGCGTGCGCCTGGGCCGCATGTTACCGCTGGCGTTGCCCGCTCACGGGTTCCCTGGCGTGTGCAGGGAAAGCCATTTTGGTGGAATGAACCCCAAAGAAACCAGCGGGAGCTTCCAAAACCGCCCACCCTGGCCGGGAGCCGTTCCAGACCCCAGGGTGGTTACGGAGAGGCAAGGTCCCCGAAGACTCGGGGGATGCAGGGCTGGCGGTCCCCACCCTGTCCCCGCTCGGTTCACCCTGCGGCCCCCGCAAAAGCCAAACAGACCTGGAGGTCTCCTGGGAAGTCGTCTGTGGGCCAGGGCGACAGCTGCGGGGCCGGCCGTCCCTCACGCGGGCCGGGTGGCTCGGCCGAGGTACCCGCGGTGGATGCCGTCCGTGGCCAGGGGGGTCTCCGGCAGGCTCCACGGGAGCACCTGGGCAGCACACGCCTCCCGGGCGGGGAACTTCCCTGTTTGTAAAGTCTCCCTGGTGGCCCTGGCACCCAGGAGACACCACACTGGGAGTTACAGGCGGGCCTGCGAGAGCCAGAGGGCGCCCGTAGGTCACACGGATGGGTGGCCCAGACCCATTAGCCTCCGTCACCTCGACAACACTCCCTCAACTCATACTGGGGGCATCGTGGTGGCGGGTCCTCGATGATTGGCTGATGACGGAGGAAAACACGGGCCTGGGTCCCGGAGGGGTCCCCGATGGGCACAGGGAGCATCGTAGGGGGCAGGGCTGCAAGCAGTGACCTGGTGTCCCACTCTGGGTCTGTGGGGCAGGCACACAGCGTGGGGCTCTGGAGAGAACTGAGCAGACAGGCCTGTCGGGTCTGCAGGTCACAGGAGACAGGGAGAGGGCCCCCTTCGGGGCTGTGCCTGCCTCCCCGCCTCCGTGTGGCCCCCCCAGGCCCCGGACCCACCCCCGGGGGATCTGAGCAGAGGGCTGCTTCCCGGGCTCCTGAGCTTTGCCCCAGCGCCGGGGCCAGACCTGGCTCGGAGTCTGGGGGGGGGGGCGCCGCTGAGGGGGGCAGGTATGGGCTGAGCTCTCGGGGAGGGGCCCCCCCTCCGGCAGCCAGGCTGGAACCTGTCGACCCGTGGCTTGGGGATTGTGCAGAGTGGCCAGAGCGGAATCCGGAAGCCCGGAAGGAGGCTGGAGTCCTGCTTTCTCCTTGTGGCTCCATTTCCATTTCCTATTAGCGACAGAGTTGATTGGATGTGCCACAGGCTCCGTCATTTGCATTTCAATGACAACTTCCCGGCTTCGGGTTTCTCTGCCTCTACCTGATGAAACCAGCCGCAAAGTTTCAGTGAAAAAGTAATTTAAAAGTAGCCCTTGAGAAATCACTGTCAGGAGCTGGGGGACCTGGTGCCGGGAGAGCGTCTTGGGGACACAGTACGAGGGAGGGCCGGGGGGACGGGCCTGCTCCGGGTCGGACCAAGGGGCAGCGGAGGCAGCTGACAGAGAAAGGCACAGACTTGCACCCAGGTATTTCAAGTCTGGCCGGAAGTGTGAGGTCTTCAGGGGGTCAGGGCCGGTGGCGGGGTTACACTTGCGGGGTCTCTCCCTACCCCCGCCACTCCCGGGAAGCCCTCAGCCAGGAGACCCTCAGCAGACGCCTGAATCCTGGCATCCCCATCCTGGCGAGGACTGTGAGCATCCCCGCTCCCTCAGCAGAAGCCCCCACCGTGGCCGCTCCCTGGGTCTCCGCATCCCTCATCTCACTCTAAGGCGAGGACTGCCGTGTCCCCGCCTCTGAATGCAGCCACACACAGGCTGGGCATCCCGGTGACCTCAGGTTCCTCAGGTGGCCTGGTGTCCATGCACCCACGGGCCATGTGGGCATCGCTTCAAGAAGATCCGAGCCGTGCAGACCGACCCGGGCCACAGAGCCGTCGGGTCCGTGGGAACAGCCACGGGGGGCCCGAAAATGGCCATCTAGCTGGAAGTCCCCGGGCCGCCCCCATGGAGTGCTGCTGGCCGTGGTGCTGGCCGGTGCACCGGGCACCCGGGCGTTCCCACCTCACGGTGCACCCCGCAGCCATGCTTGAGCCCGCACCCGTGGGTGTCCCCTGGGTTACACCCCCCTCCTGCTCTCCTGCCCCGGTGCTCTTTCAGCCTGGCTCCTGCCAGCTCCCACCCTCCTTCACGCACGGTCGCCTTACCGGGGGAGGACAGGTGCGCACTGGGTTCTGCCCGAGCGTGGGTGGGTGCGGGGTGGGTGTGCGCGCACAGCCAGGCGGAGCAGAAGAGGCGTGCTTGAGCCCGGTCAGGGCACACGGCTCCCGTCCTCAGTCGACGAGGAAGCTTGTTTCCGGGACCCCTGGGTGGTGGCCATGTGCCGTTGTCCAGGTTGTGAGATGAGGAACCAGCTTAGATTTACTGCCGGAGGGGCGGAGACGCCATGGAGGCCAGGCGCAGCCCCGCCCGTCTTCCAGAGTACGGAGGACCCAAGAGAGGGTTGGGAAGTCAAAGGTCCAGTATGCGAGGACTCTCACAGAAGGGGCCGTGCTCAGCAGGGCCTGTGCATGTCCCTTCTGCACACCCGCCCTCGCCCCTGTCCCCAGCTTCTCTCCATTCACACAGGTCTGGGGTGCCCAGCATGAGCTCGGGGACCACGTAGGCCTGAGCAGAGGTGGGCCTCCCCTCCTTCGTGCTGGGCCCCATGGTCAGCACGCCCGGCTCCCCCGATGGCCCTGCACATGAGGGGACCTGTAGTTACCCTCTGTGATCCTGCAGCCGCCCCAGCACCAGCCCTGTGCGCTCGGAGAAAGGGGACAGGAAGCAGCCTGGTCAGCTGGGCCGTCCCCCCTGGCCCTATGGCACCCAGCAGGTGGTCATTCCTGTGACTGCTGGCTCCCTCCTGGGATCACGCCCGCACACGTGTGCCCACGCCCACACACGCATGTCCGCACACATCCGCACACGCGTGCACGTGCCTGCACACGCCCGCATATGTGTGCATACCCCCCCCCCCCACATGTGCACACATCCACACACACGCATGCACGCCGCACGCTGGGGTGCGGCCGGAACAGAGACCTCCGGGCGGGAGACGCCTCCGTCCCCGGGGCGGGAAGGACGTCAGGGGGCCGCCAGTATTCCCCCCACCCCCCCACCGCCACGGGCTGCTCGGCGCAGGAGGCAGGAGGCCCCCGTCTGAGACCCGAGCTCTGCTTCTGGGCCCTGCTGCGGCCCTGCTCCGTATCCGGGCCGAGGCAGCCTGCGGGGCTGAGGGAGGCTAATTAAGTGCCAGGCTTTATGGTGGATGGAACGGTGGAATCTTCTATAAAATCAGCCTGCAATGAGGGCTGGCCGTAAACGCTCCGGGCCCGGCACACTCTGGGGGCGGGGGCGGGGGAGGGGGGACACAAGGCAAAGAAACGGGGTGGGGGGAGTTTATTGCTCTCCGTATGATCAAATAATGGAGTCATTAAGATAAAATACCTTTTCAGAGCATTAAAATTAGTGGTGAATTGATTCCGTGGTAAAACAGTCTTATTTTCTTCCTTTTTGGGGCTTATATAGAGCTTTTGTGCAGCCTTTTCCGTATAACGGTTTAAGGAGCCGCACTGTTTGCAGATGCGAGAGGAGGCAGGCACGCAGGTGGGGGGGTGCTGACACCCGCAGGCACTTTCCCGCAGGAGGCGTGGTGGGGTCGCACAGCCTGCCCTCTGCTGTCCGCTGTCCACCCAGCACCTTCGTGCCTCTGCTCTGCAGGCCCAGGCAGGGTCCCCAGAGTGGAGGTGGGGGGCGGAGACAATAGTCAGGGGACCTCCCCACCAGACTGGGCCCACAGGAGGCAGCGGCCGTGGCGGTGATCCGGGGCCACGGGGCCGTGTTTCTAACGCTGGGCAGAGGCCCCCACTGGGGCGGGGGCTGGCGTGGGGGTTGGGGTGGGAGGTCGGACAGCCGTGCAAAGGCCCCGAGGTGGGGGGGAGAGGCTGCAGCCAAGAGGCCTGGGGTGGGGGCTCCTGTTGTAGGGATGGAGGGGCCACCTCACAGCTTCCAGGACCCGGCACAGCCTACTTCACACGCGGGGGATCCCAGACTGAGGACACAGGAGGTGTCCCGTGGCCGCGTGCACCTGTGCGATTTGTGTGGGATCCTGCGGGAAGGTTCCGAGTCCGGAGGGTCCGGGCAGACCTGACGAGCCTGCGTTTCTCGAGCATCTGTGGTGACTGATGGTGGTGCTGCCGTGACCCCTGTGCTGGGTCATCGGGTGGGGGGGGGTGGTGGGGGTCCTGTCCTCGCCCGGGGTGGCGAAGCGGGGCGAGCCCTGACCTGGCCGGCCTGCCCTTCTGTAGATGGGACGGCAAGTCCAGGTGGACGAAGGCCCGGGGACACCCCGAGGTGGGACTCCCCCCAAGTACCTGTTAGGGGAGGGGCCTGCGGGGCGTCCAGAGCCCCTGTCAGCGCTCTGGCTTCTCGGGGCCTCTCTGGGGAGCCATCTGCACGCTGCCGGCTGAGTTACGTTCGCTTTCTGCAGCTGAGGGAGAGCTCACGTTCCAGCCCCCGATTCAAAGGATCGAGGCTTGTGATCCCGGCAGAGTCCCGGGGAGGGTGGAGGGGTGATGGATTTCCAGGATTGTATCTGCCAGCCGCTGCCTCACCCAGGGGGGGGTGTCGCCTCCCTGACACCCCACGACCCGCCCTCCAGAGGGGCTTTGAAAAGTGCCAGTATTTGGATGGCAGGCAACGTGGGGAGATGGGCAGAGAGGGCTCCTCCCTGCCCAGTGCCTGGGTGCCCCCCGCTGCTCCCCACCGCCCCCTCCCCTGGCCGCCCCCCTCCCTTGAGGCTTAGCCCCCCTGCCCCAGAACCTGCCCCCCCGCCCCAGCACCTGCCCCCGGCCCAGCACCTGCCCCCCACCCCGGCCCAGCACCTGCCCCCCGGCCCAGCACCTGCCCCCCTCCCCAGCACCTGCCCCCCCGCCCCAGCACCTGCCCCCCCGCCCCAGCACCTGCCCCCCCCCGGCCCAGCACCTGCCCCCCGGCCCAGCACCTGCCCCCCTCCCCAGCACCTGCCCCCCCGCCCCAGCACCTGCCCCCCCGCCCCAGCACCTGCCCCCCCCGGCCCAGCACCTGCCCCCCGGCCCAGCACCTGCCCCACCCCACCCCAGCACCTGCCCTCCTCCCCAGCATCTGTCCCCCTGCCCCAGAACCTGTCCCCCTGGCCCAGAACCTGTCCCCCTGGCCCCAGCACCTGCCCTCCAGGCCCAGCACCTGCCCTCCCCCATCCCCCGCACTGCCCCAGCACCTGCCCAGAGCTGCCTCCATGGGGGCAGGGATTCTGAGCTTCCTTCTTGACAAGTCTTGCTTGGTGGGGGGCTCCAGGTGGGCGAGGCCCCTCTGCCTGTCCGTACCCCCAGCCCACCAGCCCTGGCTCCGAGGGGGACCTGGGCATCTGGGGGCCGCTGGAAGCTTTTAGGAGCAAATGCCTCTGTGTGGGAGCCCGTCTGCTTGCCGCTAGAGAAGAAGAAACGGGGGCCCGCGGGGCAAAGTAATTCACTCCATGCCTCCCTGGGAAGATCACGGGCCTCAAGCCCGGAGCCCCATGTTCTGAGGGAACCCCCCATCCCAGACGCAGGCTTTCCAGTGGGCACGGGGGAAGCAAGGAAGGGGCACACGGGATCACCCCAGGTCGGCCTCTGGCTTGGGAAGCGGCCTGAACTGCGGGACGCCCGGCTCCGGCTGGTCCTTGGATAGCAGACTGGCCTCTCTGGGTCCTGGGGGGATGGGCAAGGCCCCAGAGACAGCGGTGTTACACAGACTTCCCTTCCGTCATGGTCCAGGGGGTCACGTTATGGTGGTTCCCGGGTGATCCAGAGGGACACAACGTGGGTTCTCTACTGGGAGTTTCTGGAGCCTCGGGGCCACGGGGCAGCGCCCACCTGCGGGCCTTCCCTGTACATCTGCGTGCACAGCCTCCCCCCCATCTGCCCCCCTCCTCAGGGGGCACTCCTGGATGGGGGCAAGAAGGCTCCTTGGGAAGGCCCCCTGCAGGCCCCGCTGAGGGAGGAGGGGCCCTTCAGAGGCTGAGATGAGGATCTGCTGACGGCCAGAGGCCCCAACAAGGCGGTCCTCCCCGCACAGGGGGCACGGCCTGGCCTGGCCCTGTGTGCAGGCCCCCGGGCCTTCTTCCGTGGCCGGGGCCGGGGCGGGGGTGGGGTCTTCCCACAGCCTCCATACCGCCTGGGCTGGGGACCCTGCAAGCCTGGGCGGGCCAGAGTGGACCCACAGCGGGGGCAGGGCTGCGGAGGGCGGGAGCCGCAGAGGGCAGCGGGGACACCGCTCCCTTGGCCCCCGGCTGGTCCCCTCAGGCTGCCGATGGCTGCCACGGGGGTGGACTGCTGCCGGCTGTGTCCCCCAGCGAGGGCCCTCCATCACCCCGGGCCCTCTGGCACCTGGCGGGAAGGTCAGGAAGCAGCGGGGACGAGAGCCCGGCCCCAGCCACAAGGGTGCCCTGTGGGGGGTGGGTGGCCCCAGGCCTGTGTTCAGGGGAGCAGGCTGCCGGGTCTGTGCTGTGAGTCAGCACACGAGGAAACCGAGGTCTGAGATGGGGTGAGCAGGCAAGGTCCCGCGGGGCGCTGGGTCCCGCTCTGAGCTCCGCGCCGGCTCGCCTGCGGGGGGCCCGAGGGCTCACGGCTGTGTCCGGGTGTGCGACGGGTGCGAAGGCTCTTCGGGCGGCGCCTGCTGTGCTGCTCAGGCTGTGTCGCCGCCTTTCCAGGTGGCCTGGGGGAGCAGGCAGTGACGGGGGAGCGGGGCCGCCTGGTGACAGCTCTCCAGCCTGTCAGGGAGGCCTGCCCTCACTGCCCGAGAGACTCGTGTGGGAAACACTGGGTGTTAATAAATAACTTTTGAGTCACAAAACACCACCTTTATCACTTTGATGGGCGACGGAAGCTGCGAGGCTGAGGGGGCAGCCGGAGGCATGAAATGCCTCATAAACATCCTCGCCGACGCTGCCGTGCTGGGTGAGGGGCGCTGCGGTTTAAGACCCAGTGTTGATTAGAATTTTTTATAAGTTTTTTTTATACGAGTGATAACAGCTCTTTGGAGACAATAACACGGCACAGGAAGGATTTTAAAGATCTTCAGGAATGGGAATTTGATTAGCAATCAGGACGGGCCCCTCTCGGCCTGGGCCAGCTCTAATTTCTTGCATTTATTTGCTTTTTATTGCCTTTCCCCTCAGGGGATGGAGTTCCTTCTGATGAGCAAAACCCCTTTTCAAGACCAAGGGTGCCGCTCCAGCAAAACGCTCAGACCGGGATCCGCCGCCCCAGCCGGGACGGGGGGGGCCGGACACCCCTGGACACCGACCTTTGCTCGGGGCGTCCGGCCAGGTGAGGCCCCAGCCGGTCGTCCCGGGTCACCCAGGAGAGGCTGGAGGAGGCCCCTGACGCGGGCAGACGGGCCACCAGGTGGCGTTGGAGGACCGGCCAGGAGGCAGCCGTGTCCTAGGCTGCTGGAGGGACGCAGGGGCTGGCAGCGCTGGGCTCCTGCCACAGGGCCCTTCAGTGTCACGAAGGCCCAGCAGCCTCGAGTCCCGGGGGGAGCCCATGAGGGCAGCCCACTTCCCGAAGGCAGGCCCCACCAGGAGCGTGGTTTCACAGACCACGGCAGGCAGTGTGCTCGGGGTCTCGGGGACCCCCGGGGAATCACAGCCCTCCTCAGGGGCACCCCATCCTCGGCTGGCCCTCCTGCCCATGTGTGACCAGAGTCACCTGGCTGGGCCTGGAGGGAACGGTGTGCAGGCAGGGGCCCTACGGGAGGCCCACGGGCAAGGGGAGTGGGTCCCAGGCTCCAGGGGCCCGGCCGTCGGTCCTGGTGTCCAGTGGGGGCCGCACGCGGTATGTCCCCATGGGGCCCGGCCTCAGGGTTGCACCGCCCCATCTTTCTTTGCCATGCTGGGAGCCAGATGCATCCTGGGTAAGGGCCCGGCACCCTTCTCACGGTCTCGCCCTGGAGGGGCAGGGTGGGTGCTGTGTCATAGGGTCACGGACCACCCTCCCAAGAGTGCCCGGCAGCAGATGGGAAGCATGGGGCGCTCCTGCTGGGACAGGTGCCTCGAGGCCGCCCTGGGAAAAAGCTCCAGGCTGGGGAGTCAGGAGGACCCCCAATCTCTTCCCCACTCCAGGGCAGCCTGGACCCGGCAGGGGGCCTTCTCCATCTGAGCAACGGGGAGGGGCCCTTCCTGGAGGAGTGACTTCCGGTGGCGGCCACAGCCTTGGTGTCCACCAGAATCCTCCCATGTGGTCAGTGAGCTCTTGCCGGCCCTTCCATCAGCCAGTGTCCAGGGAGCTCAGAAGGACCCACACTCCAGACACAGGATACAGGCAGGTGGGCGGCTTTTGCCTTCCTCGGGATCTGCAAACCCTTGGGGCCGAGAGGGGGAAGGGATGACCCGTGGTGGTCAGATGGCAGGTTCCACCAGGCTCCACTGTCCTCAGGTGGCGGACAGCAGCACAGAGGGGTCCGCCAGTACTGCTGTCACCAGCTGTGAGACCTAAGCATGTCAGACCCCCTCTCTGAGCCTGTGCCACAGACTTTTGACTGAGCCCCACACCGAGCCCTGATCCCAGCATACACTGAGCCCTGGTCTCAGCCCATACTGACCCCTGATCCCAGCACACACTGACCCCTGGTCCCAGCACACACTGACCCCTGATCCCAGCCCACACTGACCCCTGGTCCCAACACACACTGAACTCTGGTCCCAGCATATACTGAGCTCTGGTCCCAGCATACACTGAGCCCTGGTCCCAGCCCACACTGACCTCTGGTCCTAGCACACACTGAGCCCTGGTCCCAGCCCACACTGACCCCTGGTCCCAGCATACACTGAGCCCTGGTCCCAGCCCACACTGAGCCCTGGTCCTAGGCTCACACGAGCCCACATCCCAGCCCACTCCCAGCTTACATGGAGTCCTGACTTCAGATCACAGAGTGTAGACTCTGGCCTCAGGCAGGGGTCTGAGAGTCTGTTGAATGAATGAGTGAGCATCAGAGCAGCGGGGCAGACATGGAGGGCCACACTCCTTCTGCTTTGGGGGGGGGGATGGTCTTGGAAAATGTCCCGAGGAGACATTTGATTCTCTCGCTTCCCAGTCTTGGCTACTCTCTTGGGACCAATGCCCTGCGGCTTGTGCAGGGGCAGAGGAGGCGCCCGGTGGGAGTCCACTTCTCTGCTCAGCGCCTGATCCCCTCGGCACTTCCTTGCCTTAAGTAAAGGCTTCCTGCCATCGGCCAGACAATCCAGAGGGAGGAGGGTGCCTCACCATCGGGACAGACCCGCGTGAAGAGCTCTTTGTGGGCAGGCTGCGAGCTGGTGGCCTCTCGGCTGTGTGTGTGTGTGTGTGGGGGGGGGGGGGTGCTCAGCAGGGAAGAGCCTGGAGGGACGGCCTCCTCGGTCTCCCAAGGCCCCCCTGCTGTGCACACAAGGCACCCCGCTTCCTTCACGCACGCCTCCGCTCTCAGCCCTGTCTTAATTCGTTTTCTGTCCACTCCACCCGCGGTCCTGGGCGTGAGTGTGGGGGAGTTCTGAAAAATTACCTGCCACCAGCGCTTATTTAAATCCTGGGGTGATTTATGAGCGTGGACAGTTTTAAGGCCACCGCCGAGCAGGTAGTTAGCCAGACTGCTGAACTGACAGTTTCCAAAGTGAGCGCAAAGGCGCGCGGCGGCTCTCCGGCACCCCCACGCCAGGCCCGCGCCTCCCTCCGGGGAGAGAATTACCGTGTCTTTTCCTTGCAGAGAAAGCCAAGGCTGTCCGATCTGACCGCGGGTGCTCCGGCCTCCCGGAGGTGCCCTGCGGTGGAGGCGCGCGTGGGCGGGCCCCAGGGGGCGTGGCTTGTCCCCAGCTCAGGCGCAGGTGCCCGGGGAGGGCTGGGGGCAGGGTGGCAGCAGAGGGAGGGAAGACAGGCCTGGGCCCAAGCACCCTGAGGCCGGGCTGTGGGGCCCCCGTGTGTGGCGGGGACACGGGCCCTGCTGGCGCCCCCGTGTGGCAGGTACAGGAAACCTGCTGGGGCCCCTGCCCCTGCGTGATCTGCTTGGTCCAGCCCTCAGGGGAGCCTGGTGCAGGCTGGCTGCCAGCTGGCTGGAGTCCCCGAACGAGTCCCCCTCCCTCTCTTGGCCTCAGCTCCTCTGGACGTGAGCAGATGACCCCCGCTGGTCCGTGGCTCCCCACCTGGGCCCCACACGGGAGCCACAAGATGGCGCTTCTGTCAGTGGCTTCTGGGGCTTCCGCGTGTAGGAGCAGCAGGTGGACCCGTGTGTGCCCGTGCGCATGGGTGTGTGCACGCGGGCGTGTGTGGGTGTGTGCACAGCAGGGCCCGCCTTCCCTCTGTGAGCGTGGGGCCCGCGGGTACTCGAGGCCAAGAGCAGGTCACGTTGTGCCCCCCAGTCCCGTGGGGACGAGTGGGTGCCAGTGGAGGAGAGCCGCCGTCCTGTTGATGTGGACTTGACCAGGCGGGACACCTGTGAGGGACGCCTGGGGGACGGTCTCACCCCGTCTGAGTCACGGGAGCCCGGGACTGGGGCAGGGAGGGTGGGGCGCGGCTGGGACGGGCTGTCCTGGGGGGCCTCCTCTTTCCGGTCTGTCCAGGGCAGGCCGTTTTGGTGGCAGCTGGGGGCGCCTCTGGCTCTGAGGGCCTGTGATTCAAAGGTTCTCGAGCGAGGCCGGCGCAGGGGCTCCAGCTGCCCGTGGAGGCAGGGGCCACGGCCATGCTCAGGGAAGGCATCACTGGATGGTGGGGACGTGCTCTGGGGCCTCCCCTGAGTACTCAGGGTGAGGAAGACGGCACTGCAGGCGGGAGGCCCTGTCTGCTCTGGGGGGACACAGACGCGGAGCGTGGGGAGGTGTCGGGGGCCTGGGAAGGGCCGGGGCCTCTCGCTGGACGCGGTTCCCCATGGGCCTCGCGGTCAGGGAGTGGGGGCCTCCGTGGGGCCTGGGGTCCCAGGGCTAGTGGGGCACAAGTGCCCGGGCCCCGCATAGAAATGAGGCTGTGAGTCACAAGTGCAGACCCGTGGCTGGTGAATATTTAACGAGGCCTCACAAAAGTGCATGCATAATTAACCAGGCAGGCGGAGGAGCCGGCATAATTTGTCTTCTTAAAGGGGGTCTGGTAATTTGTTAAGCTGTTTTGAAATCTGCAGTCGAGCTGCGGGAGCCGCTCTGATTTCTAAATTAATTTGTGTGATTTAGAAAGTGGGCGCTCCACACCCGCCTCCACATTCTGGAGGGCCCCGGCGTCGGGGGGCCTCTGCTGGCACCCGTGCGAAGTTTCCTCTGTTCTCCTCGATCGATCGATGGAGGCTTCCTCCCTCCATGGGCCCCCCCCCACCGATGCCCTCTGCCCTGTGCGCCCTGGCGGTTCCCAGTGTTGGGGGCCCCGCTCCCAGCTGAGTCAGTTGTTGTGATCTGAGCTTTGTGGGCTCAGTTTCATCCGCGTCCCGGGAGGCGGGTTCTAAGACTGGCCGGATACCCTTTGGGCTGGCGGCGGTGCGGGGACAGCTGCCTGGGGGGCCCCGGGGTGCTCGGCTGCCGCGGGCAAGTCCTTGCGGACTCTGAGGTCAGTCGGTCGACTGATTTCAGGACCAGACGGTGAGGCTCCTCAGGGTGAGTCGGGGTAAGCACGGAGGGGCCCTGCTCCTTCCCATCCCCGGATTCCCGGACCACAGCACATCCCGGAGGGGTGCCACCCAGCTGGCCCCCAGCCCGTCTTTGGAGGCCGTCCCGCGTCCCATCAGGGGGTGGCTATGGGACGGTGGGGACCAGCTTGGCCTGGGTGTCCCGTGAGCTTCACCCGTCGCTCACCTCGTGGGCTTGAAGGGAGGCCCTGGGTGGGCGGTGGAGCTCTGTGGAAGGCCAGGGGTTGGGTAGAGGTGGCCAGTGGTCAGCAGCCTTGTGGCCGGGGAAGGCCGGTCCCCATCCAGACAATCTCTTCCTGTAAGGGCTGCTCCCCTCGGGCTTCGGGACGGACCAGGTGGGAAGGTGGTGACAGGCACTCTTGTCCCCCCTTCTAGCCCTGGGTCTGCAAAGCTCCTCCCCCGTGCTGCCCCCCACCGGGCCAGCTGCTGCCTCCTGTGCTGCTGTGGGGCCTCCTGGGTGCTGTGGGCTCCTGCTGGATCCCTTCCAACCCAAGCTCTGAGCTTTGAAGCCGCCTGGTGGTTCCTGGAGAGACGTGGCTTCTGCTGAGGGAGCTCGGGGGAAAGCTGTCCCCAGGCCTGAGCTGGGGCCAGACCCCTGGCTGAGGCAGGCCCAGGCGGCCAGCAGGGTGGGGTGAATTTAAGGCCCGGCTGTGAGTCTGGGGAGAACAGTAGGTGCCCAATATGTGCTGGCTCCCCCAGCAAAGAGCAGAGGTGATTGTGGGTGGCAGCTTCGATGTCAACCTCCCTTGGGCTCTGAGGGGCACCCACTTTTCCGAAGAGCTCACCTGGTCCTTGCTGGGCCGATGGGGACACTGAGGCTGAGAGAGGCTTAGCCTGCAGGGCTTCATTCCCTCTGATCCCTCTGATTTGGCGACTCCCTCCTGTGCTCCGCAAAGCGGGGGGCTCTCCCCCTACCCGGAGGGGGCGTCTCCGGAGAGGCCGCCACACCCCCAGCCTCCTCTTTGTTTCACCCGGTGAGGGCCATCAGCAGCTCTCTCCACGGCTGGGTGAGTCCTGAAATTCTCTTTCCATTAAAAATAAATGCCCCATTTTATCTGCCTGAAATGGCTCTGCTCTCTGATTGTCTTTTCCATGCCGCTGTATATGGAGAACTATAAAATCATAATACAACTATTAATCCCCTGTATCTGCTTGTACCTAATTTTTATTAAAAATATCCTGTGCTCCAGCTGCCTTGTAAATGACAACGAGGTTGAAAGTCTCCAGCTGGATTAGCCGGGAAGGAGAGCATATTGGAGAGCAGACGGTCGGGGCCGTCGGGCGGGGCTCGAACACCGCCAGGTGAGGCCTGGGGCTGGGGCGGGCAGGAATCGGGTTCTTCTGCCCGGCCGGCCCCGGCCGTGTGCCCAGGACGGCCTGGCAGGCCTGGTGCAGGGGGCTCGGGGTTCCCGCGGGTCTCGGGCCGGCCCACCGGCCCACGGATGCCCGTGCTGGGGCTGGCGGCCCGCCTGTGGTGTTCACCTCTGCAGACGTTTCCCCTTTGAGGAGAGAGCAGGGCGGTGGGGACCCAGCGCACGCGGGCTTGCGGGTCAAGGCTCAGGGCAGCAAACGCGGGCGCCCCCACGTGGTTTGGGCGTCTGTGGTGGGGAGGGCTTGTAGGGGCGCTGTGGGCGGGGCGGGGGGAGCAGACTTCCGGGGTGGGCGGGCCTGATGCTCGGTCCCCCACGCGGGGGCGGCGGCGCAGAGCGGGTGTCTCCAAGCCATCTCTGAGCCGCAGCGGGACACCGGGTTCGCGCTGGCGGGCCTGGCGGAGCGCCCTCGGCGCTGTTTCCCCGGGGGGTCCCGCCTGGCCTGTGGTGTGAGGGACAGGAGACGCCCCGGTGGCTGGGCTGCCGGAGCCGTGCAGGGATGCTGCGGGGGCCTCCTCTGGCCCTGGCCTGGAGTCCGTGGCGTGGCCTGCAGGGGCGGCGTGGCGGGGGCCGTGGGGGCCGCCGGGGCTGAGTTGGGGGGTCTGCGTGAGCGTCCGGCGCAGCGCCCTGGCCCCCCGAGTCGCCGCTGCCAGCCCCCCACTGAGGACCTTTCGGAAGGAGGAGGCACAGCCGGGGCTGCGGGGAGGGTCACACACAGGAAGGACAGAGGGGAGCGGGACGGAGGTGGCCCCCTCTTCTGGGGTCTCCCCTCACCGTGGAGGGGGCGACAGTGTTGAGGACAGAGCGGCTATGGGGCCTTCCCACCTCCAAACTCAGGGGCCCCCAGGGAGCTCTGGCTCCCCAGCAGGGCCCCCACCTGCCCTCCTGTGCCACCCTGACCTCCAGCTGGCTGACACTCGGGGACCTCGGGGGGCCGCCCACAGGGCCCGTGGAGGACGGGGAGGCTGCATGAGGGCGGGCGGGTGGGTGGAGGTGGGGCCGGTCTGTGCATACCCGTGGGACCTGCGTGCGTGTCTAGCTGTGAGCGGTGGAATGCACCCACCCCCCCTGCCCCGGGGCGAGCAGCTGAGCAGGGGGCTCCTCGCGCCCCCCCCCCCCCCAGGGTCACCGGCCTCGCTCCCGGGCTTGTCTCGCACTCCCCGCACCCCTGCCCTCGCACCTGGGCCGGCGGGAGGACACCCCCGGTGTGTCAGCCACCTTAAGTCTGAACAACACAGACTCTTTCAACAATGGCGAGTGCTCCCTGCTGCCCCCAGACCGTCAGGGGGTGGTGGTTCCTGCTGCTGGGACCCCGACCCTGCGCTCCGCCGCTGAAGACCACACCCACGCCGCCTCGCCGGGTCCACGCTCAGGAATCGGGGGCACAGCCTCGGCCCGGGGCCTCGCAGCCTGCGGCCGGGGGTCAGCGGGGCTGCGGGCAGCTGAGGGCTCGACCGGGCGCCCCCTTCCACGCTCCCTCACGTGCCTTCTGGTGGCCTCACGAACCCCGTGGCTGTGGGCCGGGGACACGGGTTCCTTGTCATGTGGGCTTCTCCCCAGGACTGCCTGTGATGTGACGGCTGTGACAGCTGGCTCTTCCCCGGGGGGTGGGGGGGGGGGGCGAGAGATGAGAGAGAGACAGAGAGAGACAGAGAGAGTCAGAGGGACAGAGACCGAGAGACAGAGACAGACAGAGGCAGGGAGAGGCAGAGAGACAGAGACCAAGAGAGAGACAGAGACAGAGAGACAGAGAGAGGCAGAGAGACAGAGAAAGAGAGAGAAAGAGAGAGATAGAGACAGAGAGAGTCAGAGAGACAGAGACCGAGAGAGAGACAGAGAAAGAGACAGAGACAGAGAGACAGAGACAGAGAGAAACATGGAGACACAGAGACAGAGAACAGAGATACAGACGCAGACAGAGAGACACATGCAGGGAGACAGGGAGATAGAGACACAGCTGGGGGGGTGTCTCTGGCTCCCCCAAGCCCGCAAATGTGCTCCCCGCGCCCACCCGGAAGCCTCCTTTCCCTCCCTGAATGGGGCCAGTCTCCGTGGGTCCTGGTGGGTCTGGGCAGGTGAACAGAACACGGGGGAAGTGACGCTGTGGGACATCTCGGCCCCAAGGTCACCTTCCACCCCGGAGTCCGGCTTCCATGCCGTGAGGACACCCGGGCCGCACAGGAAGCCACTCAGCGTCCTGGCCACGTGAGTTAGGAAGACTCGTGACATCTCCAGCCTCGGGTGCCACCAGCACAGCCACCTGGGTGTCCCTCTGTGCTGTGTCAGGGCCACCTCACCCGCGGCCAGGGGCCTCCCCGCCTACCCGGTGCCATCAGACCCGCCGAGTCCAGAGTCGTCGAGAAATTAGCCCCTCTGTCCCCTGCCCGCCCCTGGCCTGCTGTTTGGGTCCCATCCCGCTGGGGCCCACTGCTGCCGGTGGGGGAGGGCAGGGGAGCAGAGGCATTGGGCCTTCTGTCTAAACAGCTGCTTCCCAGAGACCCCCCCACCAGGCAGTGTCCCTGCAAAGACCCTGGGCCCCACACCCCATGCTGGTCCCCGGTGGACGGTGAGCGGAGAGATGTCTGCTCTCTGAGACACACGGGGACATAAAAACTGTTTCCCCGTGGACACGGAGCCTTTGAATGACATTTCACTTTTATGAACAGTTTTATTACAAGTAGATTTTCTGCCACCAGTTCCATCAGCCGGTCCCTCGAAGGCTCCGTGTGGCTGCGGCCTGGCCCTGGCTGTCAGTGGGGGGCCCGCTAACTGGAAAAGACGTAAGGGGTCTGCAAATTGGGCGGGGGGGCTGGGACCTCCTCTGGAGCCCCGGGACCCCCGGGAAAGGACAGGGCTCAGGGCGCCTGTGAGGCCATCCCTCTCCCCCCGCCCTTCCCGGTCGGTCTCTCATCGGTGGCCGGATCTGGGGACCCCGTTAACATGCAGTGTGACCCCAACGCAGGGACGTGTGGAGATTCCTGGGGTCGACGAAGACGCAGGCAGGGACGGCCCAGATATCGGGAAGAGCCTGGACGCACCGGCCCCTGCGGGCTCCTGTCCAGGAGCCGCGGTGGTGCCCGGTGGGGGTGGGGGTGGGCGGGGGAAGACGCCTCCGGGGACAGCGGGACACAGGCCTGTGGTGAGGGCCAGCGGCGGGCCATGGGGCGTGCCCTGCCACCAAATACTTGCACTGGGAAAAATTAGTAACGGGAATCAGAGGGTGCAATTCTCTGTTCCTTCTGAAACTCAGGGCAGAGCTGCCGTGAAAGCCTCGGCCTCTGCTCAACAGAAAACTTTCCTCTGGCTTCACTTTTCAGGAGGAAGAGCCCCTACCTTTCCCCGCGACCTTCTCTGACACGGGGCCTCTGCTTGTGTTAGTCGGGAGAGGCTGACAAGCGGACCCCGAGCCCCAGGGACTCGGAAAGCTGGGCCCTCACCCTCCCACAGCCCGAGAGGGTCCCGGGCCGGCCGCCCTCCCAGCAGGGCTCAGGGGGGGACTTCTGCGCAGCACATGTTCTCACGTTGGTCGAAACAGGACAAGAGAGAGACTGACGACTCAGTGTGCCTCCCAGAAGTGACACATCACTTCTGCCCGACGTCACCGGCCCAGCCAAGTCAGACGGCCAGCCCCGCCCCCGACCTCTCTGTGCCCAGGAAGACGCGGGGTCCAGGTACCTGGAGCGGTGCAGTTACAAATGAGTCCACTTAAAACTTCTCCAGTGGCCTTATTATTTTCTTAAATGTTTATTTTTGAGAGAGAGAGAGACAGAATCTGAAGCAGGCTCCAGACTCTGAGCTATCAGTACAGAGCCCAGTGCAGGGCTTGAACCCATCCACGGACCGTGAGATCATGACCTGAGCTGAAGTCGTACACTTAACTGACTGAACCACCCAGATACCCCGTTTTTTTGTTTGTTTGTTTGTGTTTGTTTTTGTTTTTGTTTTTAGTAACAATTATTTTTGGACACACTGCTTAGGGATTAAATAAAACCCAACTTACAACGGTTTCATGAAATGGGCTTTATGTCTCTTGTGTCACGAGAAGCATGGAGTAGAGCGGGCGGCCTCCAAACCCGGCTCACAGATGCCTTCCGTCTTTCTGTTCAGCGGTCCCCGAAGCAGCTTTTGTCCTGCTTACAGCCTCATGGTCGCAAGAGGGCTGCTGCACCTCCAGCATCGCACCTGTGCTCCCAGCAGGGGGAAGAGCAGGGCAGAGCACAGAGGGGAGTGAAAAAGGGAAGGAAGCCTGACAACCAAGTCTCCCCCCTCCCCTGCACTTTCTGAGGAGCCCAGCCGGGCGCTTTGCTCCCGTGGAATTGGCCACACGGCTCCGCGGGGCCCTCTCCGGCTACCCCGGGGGACCATGGCGTGGAGAAAGGCGTGTGGCTGCCTTGAACCCCCTGTGGGGGTAATGGTGTCCGTGCCGGGGGTCACAAGGACATCCTGCATCGTCACCGCTACTTTGGAGGCGAGCACACTCTTCCTCTTTCTTTGAATTCCCTCCTCTCAACACGAGAGAGCCCCCACCCCCGTGACAGTCGACGCGCTGATCCCGCCCGCCAGCCCCTCTGTAATTAACACCGAGCCTGAGATCTGGGGAGGCTGGCTGATTAGTTTTTTTATTAAAATAATGACGCCTTCCAGGCAATCAGGGAGAATTGCGTGAAACTCAGCACTTTCCTGCTTATTTATGGCAACATCGAGCAGTGGACAGTCTCATTACCGTCTGTAAATACCCAGGGTCGCGTCCTTGATGGTGAAATATCGCCTTCCTGGACGGCGGGGCGTGGCTGCGAGACTCTTTGGGGCTATAAACCCCCTGGAAGTAATTACCATGAGCTTTAAATGGGCTTTCGACGATCTCGTGTGGTGTCGCTGGAGGCTTTCAGGGGCCCGCAGACCCTGGGGGCCTTGCGGGCCGTGGCGGGAGCAGACCGGAGACAGGGCACTGGGTCCGCGGACGGGTAACAGGCCCCGTGGGGCTCTGTGGAGCAGGCAACAGGTGGGGACCCTCGCTGACTCTGGCACAGCCTGAGACCACATAGGGCCATCTGTGAACTGGGCCCCTTCCGGCTGGACCCCCTCCCCCGCTGGCCGTGGAGGAGGCCCCAGGGGAGGCAGCGGGTTCCTGAAGGGGACACGGTACACCTGCTTGGTGATGGAGCAGAGTGGGCGCAGCCGGGCCGATGGCACGGTGGCCGGGACAACGCCCTCCACCCCGGGCAGCTGGGCCACCTCGGCAAGCAGTGTCCCACAGTCAGGCCCCCACGGCCCACAGGGGCCCCGGCAGTGGCCTGCACCGAATTCCCATCGGTCCCCCCTGTCCCGCTCCAGGGACGCCCCTGGTCACCGGAGACCATCCGTGGGGTCCGCTTTTGTGCCGCGTGGAGCTGGGGGCACTCCACCATGAGTCCTTTCCTCCGCGCCCACAAAGGCCCCTGAGCCTGCCACGTCTCTCTTAGCAGCTGGGGGACAAGGAGGGATGTCCTGACAAGTCCCAGGCCGCCAGACCCCCGGACACACAGCCCCGCGGGGAGGTCAGCCTCCTAATGGGGCCCATCCCCCACCCTCTGGCAGGCACCAGGGCCGCACGGTGAAGTCCCCACGTGGCCTGGGTCACCGTGGAACAATCCGGACTTCTGTGGGCCAGCCTGTGGCACGTGCCTGAGACAAGCGCAGGAAGGAAGCCCTGCCCCCATCTGCCTGCACGCGGGGCGGCAGGTGCCGGGCTGGCTTCCGCCGAGGACCGGGGGCTTCGATGCCCACGTCCACCTGCGGGCGACCAGCTGCGCCCCGGTGAGTGCGCTCCCGGGGCAAAGACGGGGGGTGGTGCCTCTCTCTCCAAATCCCTCCAGGAAGGGGCGGAACTTTGGGCTTCGGCCGTGCGGCCTGGGGGCCGTACGTGCGAGCCCCTCCCTCCAGCACAGCGCCCGGGTGGCAGCCACAGAGCCCCGACCTGACTCCCGGAAGCCTTGTGGTCAACGGTCTCCCCGTGTCCTGGCACTTCCTCCGGCACCTGTGAGTGCGGACGTCCCTACTTCACTTCCCCTGTGGCCGGTCAGTGGCCGTGGCTCCTCGTCTAGCGCCTGTGCTCTGCTTAACACGCGTTAACCGAGCGGTAACGCGGATTCCTGCCAGAGAGTTGGGGGTGCAGCGGCCGGGGTGAGGACAGGTGACCCCCACGACATGACAGCACCCCCCCCCCCCCCGCAAGGAGGAGGTATCCCCGTGGCTGGCTGGTGGGTCCCACCGGAAGACCTTGCTGATTATGTCACGTGTTGCCCCTTCCGTGGCTCCCTCCCGGGGCCCCCAGGTCCAAGCCTCTGAGCTTCGGAAATCACCTTGCACGGGGGTCCCGCCCAGTCCGCCACCCGAGCCAGGCTGCTTCCCGCCTCCCCCGCCTTCCTCCCGCACTAAGCCTTCGGCTGCTCGCCCGGAGCTGGGAGACGGTGTCCTGTGCAGGCAGGACAGCGGGGGGACAGCGGTGCTTCCAACAACTACTAAGGGCCCCAGACGCGCCTGGGACTGTCCCCGGCCAGCGGGGGTGGATGGTCACTCTCCCTCCGCCTACCACGCCTGTTTTCCGGGGGAGGGACGCTGTTCTGTGTGGGTGCCGTGGACAGAACAGGGTACAGCACAGCCTCCTGCTTGTCCGTCCGTCTCCTTTTTTCCTGGAGCCGAGGGCAGGCCGCTCCTACGGCCCGGGCGGTGGGGGTTCTCCCGAGGGATGCCAGTGGCTGGTGACAGACCCGAGCGAGCGGCTGCCCTGCAGCGTGGCCTGATTGGACGTGCTTGTTCCCAGCAGGAAGCGCAGGCGGGGCCGGGCCTCAAGGGTCACCAAGTACCTAGGACGCCAACGGGCTCTGGCCTCTGTCCGCCCCGGGCATCCTGGTCCCTGGGTCCTCCCCACACACGGCCCTCTGCCTCCATCACGTTCCCAGGAGTTGGGGGGGGCGGTCTCAGGACCTGCTCCGTGCTCACCTTCCGAGTCCTCACCAGCACCAAGGGCGGCCCCACTGGGGGGGCCCCCAGCGCCAGGCTCAGACTCCCTCCCTCTCACGGAAGGGGCCCTTCCCACTGCCAGGAAGCTGTGGACAGTGCGATGGAGCTCTGGGGGATTCCAGAAGCCTGCTCACTGTGCCCTGGCAACTTTGTCACTCTGTCTCCCAGGGGGCCGGGAACTCCTTGCCACGGAGGGCTGAGGGGCAGGGAGCCCCAAGGTCGAGGAGGGCAGCCAGCAGCCCTCGGTGGGAGGGGACGTGGGGAGGTCTGGGCGGGAAGCCAGCCGTGGGGGACATGGGGTTTTACCTGGGAACCTGGGCCAGGATTGAATGGATACCTGTTTTCTAGGCCCAAGCGGTCAGGGTGGCCATGTCGGTGAGTTTTGCCCGGTAGGACGGGACAGTAGGCTGGGTGTCCCAGAAGCTGACCCTGGGATGGGGTGAGGGGACAAGCCAGCCCTGGGGACAATCCCAGCAGTGCCCAGGGTGCGGTGGGGGCAAGGTAAGGAAGGCTTGTCCCAGGTCAGCTGACTGCTGGGGGCCTGGTTCCCGGGCCGAGGGCTGTCCTGCTCGAGGCCAGCTGTTTGCCCGGACTTCACAGCTGCAGGGCTGCTCTGGGAGGTCACACCGCGTCCCCGGGTGCCCCTCGCAGAGTCTGGGCCAATCCTGGTGACCAGGAAATGTCTCTGGGCTGAGCCGTGGCCTGCACAGTGGGAAGTGGGGGTCTGTGGTGGCACTCCCGCGTGTCCCAGTGCAGGGGCCTTGGTGAACGGCACCCCCCGGGACCAGAGGACAAAGGTGTCACCCCGGGGCCTGGGCCCACACCTGGAGGTTCTGCCCCGCCCGACTCTCGCCCGCGCTGACGGACGAGAGATGTCAGGTTCCCGACTCTGCTTCGGGTCTTTGTTTCAGATGCCTCCGTTATGTTTGAACTTACATTTGTGCGCTATCCGGAACTTTCCGGCGTGAACGTTCGCAGAGCCTGTGCCTCCAGCCTTGCCCTCCCGATCCTGTCGCAGAATGTCAGGGCCACCGGAGGGGAAATTACAGCCTGCTCAGGCTGCCACTGAAGCCTCGTCCCCAACTGTTCTCTATATACCCGGTGTTGGTGACAGCCCCCAGGGAGGGCTCCTGTTCCAGCTGGGAATCACGGGCCCCCGGGTCTTGCTGTGGCATTGAGGTGTGCGCCAGCCCCGCCTGCAGCAGTTTCGCGATGAGTCAGAATAAATTAGCATGCTAACGAAGGAGAACATGCACAGGAACCATCTGGAACAAGGCACGTTGTCATCAGAAGAGCCAAGTTGGTTCCAAAGCCATACTTACTGTTTCAGACTCATCCGTCTTCCCCTCCCACAACCTGAGGGATGGGGGTTAGTGCCATCCCAGCCTTGGTGGCGTGCCTACAGTCCTAGGGAGGGCACAAACCCATATCACCTCTGAGACCGCCCCGGCTCATTGTCGAGGGGAGAGTCACTCAGCAGGGGTGCGGCTTGTGGGGGGCCCGCCTCCCCCTTGGGCTGCCTGAGAGGAGTGACATAGCCACCGAGGTGGGGGCGAGGGTAGGGACCTCAGTCCCCAGACCTCAGTGTTCATGGACACACGCACACACACAACACGTATGCACACACTTTCACATACATGCACATGCACACTCTCGCACGTGCACACACACTCTGTCTCTCTCTCTCTCACTCCTTTGAGTCAAGCCTGGTGTGGTGTGCTTAAACACAGAGCGACCCCGAGCCAGATGGAGCAGCTGCCGTGGTGCTGGGGGTGCTGCAAAAATACTCAGGAATCTGCATCTTTAAATATCCAGACTCCTGCCCCCGGCGTCCGCAGGCAGGAGAATCCCGTTTTGGATCCTGGCTGCACACTGCCTTTGTGATCTCGGTCATGTGTCTCAGTTTCTCCCAGCTTCAGTGTCCCCGTTTGATCGGGGCTGACAGCAGTACAGGTGCCTCCAGAGCTGGGACAGGGCTCAACACCGTGATGTAGGGAAGCCGGAGGCGGCCAGGACCTGGCAGAGGCCAAGTGTCGTCTTACGGACTTCTTCTGAAGTAGGTACGAGGGCCATTTTGTTACCTCCCGCACCGGCGTCATCCTTGTTCAGGGAGGAGGCCCAAAGACCTGCCAGAGGAGAAGACTGGAGAGAGAGACAGGGATGGGAGGGACGGGAGACGTTCGGCTCAGCTGGACGAGGCTTGGCGGGAAGGAAGCAGGAGCTCTGACCACAGGGAAAGGCCCTACACACGGGGGCTCAGTGGATCCTGGGGTTAGACGTGTGAGGCATTTGACCATCTGAACTTCAAACTCCTTCCTCTTCCCCAGACCTTAGTGGACTCGGCTGCCACACAGGCGCTCTGGGAGGAGGGTTTGAAGAAACAAGGAAAAGGGTTGCATTTCTGCATCTGGGTTTGCCTCCACTCAGGGAGGAGAACAGTATTGGGAGCTGTGGAAGGACTGGGGTCAGCGGCCTTGGGCGTAACCCCCTGGGGATTTGCAGAAGGGTGAGAGGCACCCACCTGACTTTTAATGGATCACGGAGCTTGTGCAGGGCCCGAGGCTAACAAAATTGCAAACAGTGGTGGGGCTCGGCTGATGTCTGGCCTCATTATCGTCAGCATTCTTGTTATAGTCTCGCCACACTGCAATGGCAGGTGTGGATATTTATTCTTGACTGCTTTAATACAGGCATTTATGTTGGCGAAAAATATTTGAGTTGCAGAGCATGCTAATTCCCTCTTAGGCAAATCTGTGGAAGACTCGGCCATTTGGGTCAAGTTCCTACAGGTATGCAGCTACCAGCCCTCGAAAGAACTAAACAAAACATGATTTATGTAACTTGGGCCTTGGGGTTAACATTTTCAGGACTTCACATTCACATTTTAGCTATTAATTTACTGTGGTATTTCTTACAGTTTTTGCTTTATAGATTTTGATGGTGAGTTATTTGCCGCTTAAAGGTTAATCACTGTTATGCCTTCACTGGGTCTTGAATAGTTCCTCAGACCAAATTATTGTCTGTCCTTTTCAGCCTTCCCTGACATTCATTTTACTGACCCTTCCTCTTGTGGTTTTCACAACATGTCTTTGCTATCCTTTCCTTTTGAACATTCAAGTATTTTATTTTAGGTGTACCTTGGGCAAAGAGTGCCTATTTGGATTGTTTTATTTAGAGTATTGTCAAAACAGACATGTTTGTTGAGACATCTGTTATTTATGCTCTGTTTTCCTTGTTCTTTCCCCATCTTTGGCTTTGTGAGCTGTTTACTATTTTATTTTCTCTAGTGTTTTGGAAGACCTCATTCTTATTTGTATTCTCTTGGTGATAAATTCTACGCTTAAGATGTATTTTAAAAAGAGCTTTATTGAGATATGATTGACATACAATTAGCTGCACATATTTAAAGTGTACAATTTGATAAGTTTTGACATATATATGTTTATGAAACCACCATTACAATCACGAAGGTGAACAAAAGTATCTTCATGTCCTTTGTTAAATCCTGTTCTTTCTACTTCTTTCCTCACTCCTCCCTCCCCAGGAAAACACTGATCTGCTTTCTGTCACTGCAGATTAGTTTGAATATTCAGAATTTCTTACAAATAGAGTCATAAAGTATGTACTCTTTGTGTCTGGTTTCTTTCATTCATAATCATTTTGAGATCCCTCCCTGTTGTAACATCTATCAACAGTTCATGCCTCCTTATTGCTGACTAGCATTCCATTCCAAGTTATCTCTTCCCCTGTTGGTGGACATTTTAGCTACCTCCAGGTTTGGACTGTGACAAATATGCTGATAGGGACATAAACGTACAGGCACTTGTATGGACATAAGGCTTCCTTTTCTCTTGGGTAAGTATTTGGGAGAGGACGGCTGGGTCATACGGTAGGTATGCTTACCTGTTTAAAAGGCTGGGAACTGTTCTCCAATGTGTTTGTACTAGTTCGCATTCTCCCCAGTGGCATGTGGGAATTCCAGCTCATCTACATCCCCACCAGCACTAGCTAAGGATGAGGACTTTGAAGAAGTGTGCAGTGGTGCCTCCTTGCGGCTATAGTTTGCATTTTCATAATGAAAAGTGATGCTGAGAATCTTCTCATATGCCTTCATTATCTGTCACTCTAATTATCATCTTCGGTTAAGTGTCCATTCAAATCTGTTGATCTTCCCCAGAGCCCCCTTTGGGTTGGGACAGATGAAAACGAATAGCAAGATGAAAGGTTAGAACCTAATCATATCAATATTCACACTAAACGAAAATGGTCTACACACCTGAATTAAAAGACAAAGATGTTCAGAAAAAAGCAAGGCACAAGTGTATGCTTCCTATAAGAAACAAAAACTAAATATAAAGACACAAGTTAGAATAGATGGGGAAAACACCTAGCATGCTAACACTAGTTGAAAGGAAACCACGTGGCTATATTAACACTAGATTTATGAACAATGATTATTGTTAGGTATAAAGAAGGCCATTTCATAGTGATAAAGGTATGAATTAATCAGGAAGATATAACAATCGTAAATATTCATGAACCTAATGACAAAGCTTAAAAATACACGAAACCAATATTGGTAGAACTGTAAGAAGAATGGACAAATCCATAATTTTATTCCTCTTTTGATAATTGATAGAAAAAAAAAAAAAGAAAAAGACCCATCAAAGGCAGACTTGTAAACTATCAACCAACTTGACCTAGTTGATATTTCTAAGATACTCTGCACAACGAGTAGAAGGTACATTTTCATCAAGTGCACACAGAATATTCACTAAGACCGACCGCAGTAAGTCAATGTCTCAGTAAATTAAAAGTATTCAAATGGTACAAAGTGTTTTATCTGACTATAGCGGATTTAAGTCCGAGATCAGCGGCAAAAGGAAATCTGGAAAATCCACAAATACTTAACTAAATATAACACACTTATGAATAACCTATGGGTCAAAGAAGGAATTCAAAGAGAAATTGTGAAGTATTTTAATCTAGCTAAAATGAAAACACAACATATCAGAATTTGTTGCACACTACTAAGGCAGTATGCAGAGGGCAATTGATAGCACCAAATATCAGGAGTGAGAAAGGTGACATCACTTACAAATACTAAAATGATAAAAATGGTAAGGGATCTTTCTCTGCATTCATCCATTCAAGAATACATATTTCTTTATAGCATACATAAAATGGTAAAAAAAAAAAAAAAAACCCAAAAACATGGAACAGAGTACTGACCATTTAGGCCACGACACAAATTGCAATGAATTTCAAAGAACTGGGATTATACAGATCACTTTCCATCACCATAATGTAATCAAGTCAGAAGTTAGTAACGAGGTAAATTTAAAATCCCTCAAAGAAATTAATAACCATACTTCTAAATATATCATGAGTTAAATAAAATAACACATTTATTTGAAAATCTTTTGATCTGAACAATAATGAAGATATTACATAGCAAACTTGTGGGAAGCCATGAAAATAGCATTTTGAAAGAAATTTATAGCCTTGAATGCTTATATTAGAAAAATATAAAGGCTGAAAATGAGTTAAGCCCTTAGATAAGACAAAGAATAAAAATAGTAGTAAAGAAGTAGAAAAGGAAAAAAAGGTCGAAGGGAGATAAAAATAAAGATATGACTATGAATGGACTAGGACACAAAGAAACAGTAGAAAGTTTCAAATAAACCAAATGTTTACTAAAATATAAATAAAACAGGGGCGCCTCAGTCGGTTAAGCATCCGACTTCGGCTCAGGTCATGATCTTACGGTTCGTGGGTTCGAGCCCCACGTCGGGCTCTGTGCTGACAGCTCGGAGCCTGGAGCCTGCTTCGACTTCTGTGTCTCCCTCTCTCTGCCCCTCCCCTGCTCATGCTCTGTCTCTCTCTGTCTCAAAAATAAATAAAACATTAAAAAAAATTTTTTTAATATAAATAAAACAGACAAATATCTGGCCAGATTCCTTGGGGAAAAAAAAGAGCTAAAATGCAAAAAAAAAAGAAAAAAAAATTAAGAATAAAAATGATAAAATAACATATACAGAAGATACAGTCATAGAATATTATAAATATTGCTTTTGCCAATATATTTGAAAACTTAGATGAAATGGCTGAATTTCTAGAAGAACGTAAGTTACCACAACTGACTCAGGAATAAAGAAAATCTGAACAATTTTACAACAATTAAAAAATCAAATTAGGGCTAAAACCTATCTCTTAAAGAAAACACTGTAGCCTGCTGGTTTTCCAGGAAAGTTCTATTGCAATGTACAAGGACAGATTATTCTGGTCTTTCACAAACTCAAAGACTAGAAAGTTGGTCACAAAACTTATTCATGAGGCAGTAATAACCTTGAGATCACGAGCAAACAAAGGTACGACAAAAAAGGAAAAGAACAAAAACACAAAAATTCCTAAGCAAATACAACCAGGCTTTATCCCGAGGATATAAGGTCATGTAACATTAGAACGTCTATAAATCGAATTCACTCACCCTAACTTAGTAAAGGAGAAAGTACATACACTCATTTCAGTAGGCACAGAAAATAAAATGATAAATGTTTACATCTCTTTAGGGGGAAAATACTCTATTAGAAAACTAGAAATAAGAGGGAGCTAACTTAATTTGATAAAGGGTATTGTTCACTTACAGCAAACGTAATTCTTAGCCGTGAAGCACCAGAAGCATTGCCTTCAAAAGAATCAACAAAATGTATTTACTATCACTGCTTCTGTCAGCCTGGTACTGGAGGCCCTAGTCTATAAGGCAAGAAAGAATTTCTTTGGAAAGTAAGACATGATCATGATGTGTATATAGCGCAATTCAAAAGGCTCTACAGATACATTAATAATGAAGGTTGAATGAAGTGTCCCATCCAAGATCCACGAGCAAACGTTAATTGTATTTCTGTACACTGGCAATGAAAAGATTAAAAGTATACAATTAAAAAACTCCACCAAATAGATGTAGGAATAAGTTGAATAAAAAAGAGCAAGTTTTAGAAAAGTTTATCTTCTGGAAGATGTTTAAAAAAGAAGTTAAGTGGGGAAGTGTACCGTGTTTATGAATTGAATTGCATGAGACATACGAATGTCTGTTCCTCGTATGCTGATCTCTGGAATTTCAGTCAAAATTTCAACAAGACTTAGAGTTCTAATTCTTTTTTTTTTTAATTAGAGAGAAAGAGAGAGCGAGAGAGTGAGAATGTGTGTGAGCAGGGGAGGGGCAAAGGGAGAGGGAGAGAATCTCAAGCAGGCTCCGCGCCCAGCGCTGAGCCCAATGGGGGGCTCGATCTTATGATCCTGGGATCATGATGTGAGCTGAAGTCGAGGGTTAGACGCTTAACTGACTGAGCCACCAGGTGCCCTCTCAACAGAGCTCTCATTCCAAAAACCTTATGAAAATAGAGAAGGTTAGGAGTGGGTGTGACATTCGTGGAGAAGAATTTTCAGGGATTGTATTAGACATTAGACGCTGACTTATACAATTATAAACTTTCCCCTCAAAGACTCCATAAAGTAAAAAGACAGGTCAGAATTTGGGAAAAGATGGAAGCAGCCCACCAACCACACAGGATTAATAACATGTGTTATTAACACATAAAAATACTCAATAAGGAAACAAGCCGAGAGGAAACTGGACAACAGACTAGTTAACGGAGGAAGCAGCAGGAGTAGTCAGTCAACATCAAAAGAATAAATCTAGAAGATACAACCGCAGACTGACGTGTACATAAAACGCAGGGAGGGGAGTGACAGTCTCAGTCCACGGGCAGCTACTAGTAGCTTCCATAACCTTTTATGATCTCTGAAATTGCTCGGAAAATCACCCGTGAACCAGGGGTGAAGATAACGAAGGCGATGATCCGAAGGAGGGCCTACGACCGGGGCCCAGATGCCCAGCCACTTGGCAGTGGAGGCGTAGCCCTGGGCCCCGGCCAAGTCGCCCGCCACCTTCCCGTCCCTAGACTTCGTGGAGGGGACGGATGCCGTCAAGCCCGGGCAGCGCCGGTTCGGGAAGCTTGTGTCGAACGGGGACCAGACCGCGTGGTTGGGCGCAGAGGTCTCGCCGCGGGTGTCCGATCGTGGAGGTCCCCACGGGAGCCGAGCTCGGGGCGCCCCAAGTACAGGCACCTCGAACCCCCGCCTGGAGCTTCTCGTGGGTTGGCGGGGGGACACTAGCATGGGAGCCGGGGACGAAGGGCTGGGAATGGTGCAAGACGGAGCAGCTGCGGTCCGGATGCCGGAGGCTGCTCTGGGCCCACTCTTCCCCAGAAGTTTAGGTTTCGGCAAAGCTTCTATTTCCTGGCTTTTTCAAACGTGGTGAACTGGCTGGGTACCGGGAAGGTGGACCGATGAGGAGTGTCAGGTTATGCCAGGGCAGGGGGGCGGCCGGCAGGTAGGGGGAGCTTCCTGTCCCCCTCCCCCCCGCTCATGTGAGGCCTGGTCAGCTACCCCACTTGCCTCTTTGGAGGTGTGGGTGTGCCCTGGAGACTCTGCCCGCTCTTTACCTGTCTCGTGCGGGTCTCGGCTCATTAACAACCGTGTTGTGCCCAGACCCGCCCTGGTGGCTCCCGTTAGCTCACAGGATGCCCTTCAGCTACAAGGACCAGGAAAGTTTGAACAACTTTCAAAACGCAAGGCCTGGGAATTACACAGCACCGGTGTGGCCACAAAACGAGGTTGGGGGTGGAGGTTGGAGGGAGAGGGAGAGAGAGCCTTTGAAGCGGAGGCCCCCACAATAAGTGATGAAGTCAGGCGCCGTGATTTGCCAAGGCTCCACATTAAGGAGTGCTTGCCGGCTACCAGAGAGGGTTGCCCACCTGGCAGGACCCTCATCCCAAGTCACCGCAGCTCGGGTGGGGTTACGCACGACGTGACCATCCTCCTAGAGCGCTGCCCAACCTGGGACTGTGAGACCCGCGTTGCCCATCTGGTCGGGTTGGTGCCACACTTAAGAAAATGGTTTGATGTCCTGTGGAGTTAAAAGATAATGCGTGCGTATGACTCACCCGTTTCAGTCCTAGTTAATAGAGCTTAGAGACGTTTTGGCGTATGTGTGCCAGAAGCTATATCCAAGAACGTTAAGAGCAGTACTGTGCATGAGAGCAAAAATCTGGAAATAACTCATATTCCCATAAGCAAAAGAATGTATACATAAATTGTGATATAGCAATACGGTGGAATATTATATAGCAATAAGAAACGAAATATAGTCAGGTTCGGCATCATCTTAGAAACGATGCCCGGTAAAAACAGGAAGGTTCTGGAAAATATTCATGCCATGATATTATTTTTATAGACCTCCAAACCAAAATAAAGCAATTGCCTTTAAGGATACATGTGTGATAAAATTCTACAGCAAAGCAAGGGGAATGGTAAACACGAATTCGGATGATAGTTACTTATCCAGGGGCCTGGCGTTGGGGTCGACAGGGTGATGGAGTAAGGATGGGGTGTGCGGGTAGATTTAACGGTATTGGTCATTTTATTCCTTTTTCCCAGCTCTATTGGGCTGATAAAATTGTATATATTTAAAGTATACAATGTGATGATTTGATATATGTATATACACACACGTTGTGAAATGATTACCGCAATGAACACAATCTATCAACTCACATAATTACCTTTGTGTGTGTGTGCGAGCGTGCGTGCGTGTGGTGAGGACATTTAACTTCTACTCTTAGCAAGCATACTCAAGCGTGAAATACATAGTCACCGTGCTGTCCACCGGATCCCCAGAACTTACTCATCTTCCAACTGGAAATTTGTACCCTTTGCCAACACCTGCCTATTTCGGCCATTCTACTTTGTTTCTGTGAATGTGGCTTTTTTTTTTTTTTTTTTTAACCATTCCGTATATGAGTGAGATCACACAGTATTTCTCTTCCTTTTTCTGGCTTATTCCATTCAGCATAATGTCCTCTAGGGTTACCCATGTTGTCACAGGGGCAAGATTTCACTGTCTTTTTGACGGCTGAAGGATATTCCATTGCATAGAATGTTTTTTTTATCCATTCATCTGTTGATAGACACTTAGGTTGTTTCCAAATCTTGGCTGCGGTAAATAACGTGGCCATCAACATGGTGGTGCGGTGCAGATATCTCTTGGGAATGCTGATTTCATTTCCTTTGGCTATACGCGCAGAAGGGATTGCTGGGTCATAGAGTAGCTCCATTTTGAATTTTTGGAGGAGCCTTCATACTGTTTCCCCGAGCGACTGTGCCAACTTATAGTCTCCACATCCTCGCCAACGCTTGTTACCTCTTGTCTTTCTGGACCATCCGTCCTAGTGGTTGCGAAATGGTATCTCGCCGTGGTTTTGATCTGCAAGCATTTCTTTGATGATTAGCCCCATTGAGCACCTTTTCGTGTGGGCCATTTCTGTGTCTTTGGAAACTTGTGTGTTTAGGTCCTTTGCCCATTTAAAAATTGGATTCTGTTTTCTTCTATCCAGTTGTATGATTTTCTTGTATATTTTAGGTACTAACTCCCTGTCGGCTAAGTGGTCTGCAAATACCTCTCCAATTGTGTAGGTTGTGTAAGTTCCACACATCTGTGAACTGTCTACCTTCCCTCCTGTGATTGATTTCTAGTTTCGTACCGTCATGGTCGGCGACGATACATGATATGATTTCAATCTTCTTGAGTTTGCTAAGACTTGTTTAGTGACCTCACACATGATCTATCTTGGCGAATGTTATGTGGACCCCGGAGAAGAATGTGCATTCTGCTGCTGGTGGACGGAGTGCCCTGTATGTGCCTGTTGGGTCCGTTTGGTCTGAAGTGTAGTTCAAGCCCAGCGTCTGTGTTTTGTCTGGATGAGCTCTCTATTACTGAACGCGAGCTACTGATGTTTTCTACCACCGTTACACTGCTGTTTATTTCTCCCTTCGGATCTGTTATTTGCTTGATGTGCCTAGGCACTCCGATGTTAGGCGCGTATGCATTTACAGTCATTACAAACTTTTGGTGAACTGAACTCTTCATCGCCGTATAGTGACTTTCTTTGTCTCTTGTTCCAGGTTGTGACTTCAAGTCTGTTTTGTCTAAGGATAACCTGCTGTCATTCGGTTTTCACGTGATTGGAATATCTTCCCCCGTCGCTTCCTTCACCTTGAGCCTATGTGTGTCCTTGAAGCCGAATTGAATCTCTTCAGGAAAGTATATCGTTGGGTTTTTGAAAACAAATGAATTCAGCCGCTCTGCATCTTTTGATTGGAGAATTTAATTCATTTACATCGAAAACAATTATTCAGGTAAGCACTTGTTATTACCATCTTGCTAATTTTTTTTTTCCTGGGTGGGTTGTAGGTCCTTTCTTCCTTACTGTTTTCCTTCCTGATTTGATAATTTTCTGCAATGCCGACTTTTGATTCCTTTCTCTACCTTTTGTGCATCTCCCATTGATTTTTGCTTTGTGGTTACCGTGAGGCTTACATGAAGTGTCTTATAGTTACAACAGTCTGTTTTAAGCTGACAACGATTTAACTGCAATCACATAAAAAAAAAAAAAACAAAACTCTGTATTTATACTCCTCACCACATTTTATATAGTAGACTCCATGCCCGGCGTGGAGCCCAACACGGGGATTGAACTTACAACCCTGAGATCAGGACCTGAGCTGAGATCAGGTGTCAGATACCTAACTGACTGAGCCACACAGGTGCCCCCATATTTTATATTTTTGATGTCACAATTTACATCTTTTAATGTTGTTATCCATTAACAAATTGTGCGAGCTATGTTTCTTTTAATACATTTTCCTTTACCGTTTTTACTAGAGTTAACTGATTTTTTAAAACTATTTGTGGGGCGCCTGGGTGGCGCAGTCGGTTAAGCGTCCGACTTCAGCCAGGTCACGGTCTCGCGGTCCGGGAGTTCGAGCCCCGCATCGGGCTCTGGGCTGATGGCTCAGAGCCTGGAGCCTGTTTCTGATTCTGTGTCTCCCTCTCTCTCTGCCCCTCCCCCGTTCATGCTCTGTCTCTCTCTGTCTCAAAAATAAATAAACGTTAAAAAAAATTAAAAAAAAATTTATTCCTGAGACAGAGAGAGAGAGAGAGAGAGAGAGGGAGGGAAAGCATGGGTGGGGTAAGGGCAGAGAGAGAGAGGAAGAGAGAGAGAGAGAGAGAATCCCAAGCAGGTTCCGCACTGACTGTGTGGAGCCCAACGTGGGGCTCAAACCCACAAATCATGACATCATGACCTGAACCGAAATCAAGAGTTGGACACATAACAGACCGAGCCAACCCTGGTGCCCCTGGAGCTACCTGATTTAAACACTACCATTACACTTTATTCTGAATTTGACTATGTATATACTTACCTTTACCAGTGAGCTTTACACTTTCGTAGTTTTTCACATTCCTAGTTTACTAGTTGGTATCCTTTTATCTTGAAGAACTCCCTCCGGCATTTCCTGTAAGGTAGGTCTGGTGGTGAGGAACTTCCTCAGCTTTTGTTTGCCTGGAAATTTTTTACCTTTCCACTTCTGAAGGACAGCTTGCCTGGAAAAGTACTCCTGGATGGCAGTTTTTTCTTTCAGCATTTCGAATATCTCACCCCACTCTGCACGGTTGCTGCTGAGAAATCTGCTGATCGCCTAATGGGGGTATGTAACGAGTTTCTTTCCTCTTGCTGCTTCTGAAATTCTTTGCCTTTGATTTTTTGACAGTTATTTTCTTTCCTTTTAATTTATTTTTGAGAGAGAGAGCATGTGTGGGGGAAGGAGGAGAGAGAGAGAGAGAGAGAGAGAGAGAGAGAGAGTGAGAGAGAATCCCAAGCAGGCTCTATGCTGTCAGTGCAGAGCCTGATGCAGGGCTCAGACTCATGAACTGTGAGATCATGACTTGAGCTAAAGTTGGAGCTCAACCAACTGAGCTACCCAGGCGCCCCTTGATAGTTTTTTCCTTCATGTGTCTTGGCAGAGTCCGCCTCAGGTTGAATCTGTTTGGAGAACTATGGGCTTCATGCACTTGGGTGTCCCTATCTCTCCCCAGATTTGGAAAGTTTCCAGTTGTTATTTCTTGAAATAAGCTTTGTACCCCTTCCCCCTCCCCCTGGGACTCCCATAATATGTCTATTGGTCATCTGATGATGTCCTATCCTTCTCATACGTTTTCTCCACTCTTCATTCTTTCTTCTTCTTTGGATGATTTCAGATGACCTATGTTTGTGTTCACAGATTCTTTCTTCTGCTTACATCTAGTCTTCTGTTGATGCTCTTGATTGCATTTTTCATTTCATTCATTCTTTTCCTCAGCTCCAGAATTTCTGTTTGGTTCTTTGTGAGGTTTTTTTTGGGGTGGGCTCTAAATACTCTATTTTTTATTTTATTTTAATTTTTATTTTTTTTAATTTGTTTTTATTTATTTTTGAGACAGAGAGAGACAGAGCATGAACGGGGGAGGGTCACAGAGAGAGGGAGACACAGAATCGGAAGCAGGCTCCAGGTTCCGAGCCATCAGCCCAGAGCCCGACGCGGGGCTCGAACTCATGGACTGCAAGATCGTGACCCGAGCTGAAGTCGGAAGCTTAACCGACTGAGTCACCCAGGTGCCCCAATACTCTATTTTTTAAAGTTTCTATTTAGACTCCAGGTAATTAACATACAGTGTCATATTAGTTTCAGGTGTACCATCCAATGATTCAACACTTCCATTCATCAGGACAAGTGCACTCCTTAAACCCCATCACCTGTTTCCCCCTTCCCCCTGCCCATCTCCCCCCTTGTTAACCATCACATTTTTGTTTGTGTCATTTTTTATAACTTCTATTTCTCTGTTCTCATTTTGTTCATGTATTATTTTCTTGATTTCTTTGAGTTGTCAATTTGTGTTTTCTTGTAGCTCACTGAGATTCCTTAAAACGGGTGTTTTGAATTTTTCATCTGGTAACTCATAGATCTTCATTTTGGGGAGGTCAGTTGCTGAAAATATATTGTGCTCCTTTCATGATGTCATACTGGTTTCTTGATTTTTTTTCAGGTTCCTTGAAACTGTGTGTTGCTGTGTTCACATTTGGAGAGGCAGTCACCTCCACCTGGCTTTGGGAAAGAGATGTCTTCACCAGTCAGCCTGGCTAGGGATTCTGAGGCTTAAACAGACCTTTCTTATGAATGCGCCCACTCTACACTTCTTGTTTCCTCTTGAGAAGAAGTTTGGAGATTGTATGTTTTCTAGTGATCCTGCAGAGTCAGGTGCTGAGAGCCTTCTGTTTGTTTGCCTAGGGTGGTGCCCTGGAACGTTCAAATTCGTGTGCCTTTTCCAAATCCCACAGAATTGGGCTGGTTTTCTGTACATGCTCTTTAGCTGTCTGCAAAGGCTCACACTTGCTGTCCATGGGAGGATGGGCAGGGAGCCAGCCACAGAAGAGGAGGGTAGGTGAGGTGCGTGAGCCACTGGCGGTGCCCGTGGGCCACTGAGGGGTTCTGCAAGCAAGATGTACCCACTGGCTTGTAGGCAGGCTTCCTGATGGAGTCCCTGAAGTGCTGAGTAAGATCTGATGAGTTCTGAGTCCTGGTTGCTGTGTTCCCAGCCTTCCTCGACTCCTCAGCTTTGCAGATCACTTCACCATTCTGGGTGGATGAAGAAAGTGGTGGGCCTTTTGGGTAGCATCTCATACAACTGGGAAACCTGGGCACTCATTCACATGCTCTTACTTTACCACATGGGAGAAATCATTGGCTGGGGGGAGGTCTCTCTTGGCACTGAGCCGTACTGGCTACAGAGGGGTGATGTAGGTAAGGTCACTTTTTCAATGTGTCGATTGTATTTTTTTCTCCAGTAGTGTGCTGGAACTTCTCCACTTGCCTCATGGACTCCCACAAAGGTACTCTCATCCATGATTAATTGTCAAAATGGATATTCCCTGTGGGGAATAGTGGTAAGAACTCAATTCTGCCACCTTACTGGTGGTACACAATAATGAGTTTATTTCTCAAGCATCGTCACATGATACACGCATCAGCTTTGGTTCTTTGGTGTTGGCTCCATTGTCAAATTCTGTGCATCAGTAGCTCCGGGAACGCATCTTAACCATCCATCCAGGAGGGGAAAGAACTCCCACGTTCACTTCTTAAGTTGGCTTTTATTTCACGACGGCTTATTATTATAATATCACATAATAAACAACAAATTTGAAGGAGCTTCATGAAGTGAGTAGTCATGTGCTATTGTTAGGACTTACTGGATTTGAAAATAAAGCTGTTTCTTCATTTTCAGCCTCTCAAGACAGCAAAAGACTCTCAACGCAATGAGGGGCTACACGGTAAAGATCAAATTGAGCACAGCAAGATGTTTCAGGGTAAAAATGAAGATAAGCATGTGACTATAAGATGCTTACTTGAGAATTCAGAAGTATTTTAGGGCAATTTCTGTAGAGCAGCGTTTCTTGACCTTGGTTCCATTGACTTTTGGGGATGGATAATTCCCTTTTGTAGGGAGCTCTTCTGTGCGGTATTGGATGTGCAGCATCATATGAGCTCTCTGCTCACTACGTGACAGCTCCTCGCCGCTTGTGAAAAGCAAAAATGTCTCCAGACATTGCCACGTCTTCTTCAGGCAACAGCAAAATCACCTCCAGTTGGGAGCCACTCTTGTAGACTCTTTCCTACAAATAAGGTTTTGTAGAGTCTTGACGGTGATGTCCCATATACCCTGATTCTCAACCCAAGGTAGAGAAGAGCCTGTCTTAAGAGATTATAAGTTGATACATAGGAAAACCACACAATTTGTAAACAAATTACATCAGCCCAGGCTGCAAGGGAAAGAGTTCAAAACCAAAAGCCTTTGAGCCCTCAGCTTCCTAAGGTCGAAAGCAGGCTGAGGAAAGGACTCAGCTGGAAATGTGGGCCATTTGTTATGGAAAACAAGGAAATCGTTCTAGGAATAGGGCTTAGAGTTCAAAGAGTAGAGCCAGAACCACAGAGAGTCACTTTCAGGGAACAGAACTTGTCCGAATCAAAGTACAATGCACCTGGCTGGATTTTAGGGTTGTGAGGCCCCTTTTTGGTTAGGAGTGAAGCGACAGTTAGCCCATGCCCTCGTTTCATGTTGGGTGTGAGGGGGCAGATCACTTGTATCATACAGGTCTTCATAAAGAAGAACCATATTTGAGGTGTTGTACTTGAGGGGTCTCATGCACACACAGACCCAACTGAGTAGGACCCCGGACCTTGAGCCGATGCTGTAATGGGATGAGACTTTGGGGTCTTGGTTGAGGGGGGGAGCATATCTTGTGTGGGGGAGGGATGAGACTTGTGGCCAGAGGGCAGACTGCACCAGGCCGTATTTCCCAAAGACAGCTGCCATGATATCCCCCTTCCCACAATTCCCTTTTGCGGTGTGGACTTGCCACTACGACTTTGGGGCAGAAGGTATTTCTAAACAGCTTTCAAACTGGGTGGCCCTGAGGCTTCTTTGTCAGAAAGCATGTGTTAGAAGTGATGCCATGGCAGTTCTGGGCATAGCTCTCAACGGACCGGATGGCTTCCTCTTCCCACTCCTTGGAAACCACTGCCATGTAGGAAATGTGGGACCACTACACTGGGACCACCTTTCTGTGAGAAGCCCAAACCACGTCAAGGGGCTGTGTGCGGACACTGGTCTGAGGCCGCAGCTGTGCTTCCGGTTTGACTGTCGCCATTTTGGATGGCCAGCCCAGATGAACCTCACCCTCTACTGCAACTGACGGGAGACACAGGCGAGGACAGCTCAAGGAAGCCCAGTTGGCCCGTGGAATGACAAGAGTTAAGAATAAAATAGCACAATGATGAGACCATGGGTATCAGGTGCCTGGCACGTAGGAGGTGCTCAATGTGGCTGTGGTCACAACTACAAGGGACAGTTGCCTTGGTTTGCCCAGCACCAGTCCCCCCTGTACTTGTAACAGAGCTCCAGCTCCAGGGATGGGCCCAGGCTTGGCCAGCGAGGATATTCCGTTTCCTTGGCCATAACGATTGGATTGCGATTGGAGACGTGGCTCGAAGCCAGAGAGACAATTCTGGAACATTGACAGAAGCTATTGAGAAAGAGAGGGTTGTTGTGTGGTCGGAACATGGGTTCAGCTGCAGGGACAGAGGCCCGAAATCACCATGGCTGAAATACCCCAATAGTAGCTCCATCTGACTTGGTTTGGTGGCTCTGCCATCCGGAGCATGCAAGAGTCCTGGGTCTTGCTATCATTCCTAGGGTGTTGTTCTCATCCGCGGGTCCAAGATGGCTTTTCGTTGAATCCACTTTCCAAACAAGACGAGTGGTGGGATGCACACCTCTTCCTTGCAGGCTGTGGCCTGGGAGGCTTCCCACTTTGTTTCTGTGCACGTGTGACCGGCCAGAGCCTTTCCCTGTGCACCCAGTGCAACTATCAGCATTCGGGGGGAGGGGATTCAGAGAGCACATTCTAATGGTGGGTGGGATATAGGAGCCCTCAAGTGATAGTGCTGTACCCCGAACTAGTAACAACCAAGGACCATGACCCCTCCTGTCTGAAGGGTGAGGGGAGGAGGCAAGACAGGGAAAGACAGGTGGAGAGGGCTGTTGTGACAGGAAGTGTGAACTCTGGACAAGTAACACAGCCAGCTTGAGGCAGTGCCGACATGTGGGAGCTGGAGGAATAAATAATGTGACCACAGTTTCCTGCCGGAGCCTCTCACTGGCCAGACCTTTATAGAATACAGAGGGCAAGGCGAATCTGTGGCTGTTGCTCATGTAGAGCAGACAGCAGGGTGGAGAGCTATAACAAATAGGTCTGGAGGAGCTCACAGAAGATTCCAGCAGGCCTAGGTAGACAGTCAATAGGTAATTAGGTTTATGGGTTTTGCTCAAAATTCTATTCCAATGGGAGAAGGGGAAATGGACATTGAAAGGTGAGAAGCATATACATTCCCTTCCCCTCGGGGCTGCCAACCTGGGAAGACTTGAGTCTGACAAAGGCAGAAACCCTTTGCTACCATGAATAGAAACCCTGAGGGGAGGAGGTGGCCAATGCAGAGGAGAGTAGAAGGCAAAGGTGGAGGCCAATTGATGGCAGATCAGAGTACCTTGACTGAGCTGTGTCTGAAGTCACTACCGCTGGACTTTTCAGTCAGGCGAGCCTGTACATTCTGTTCATTTCTCTTAATCTCATAGTAGCATTTCTGTTTGTTTGGCTGCATTCAGACACTCTAGAGCTTGTCCTGGGTTCTCTCCGACATTTATCTGGGATGGAAGCCAGACCACAGACTCCAGGCAGGAAAAGGCAAAACCAGGTGCCTCTGTCGTCGAGCCCTGTGCAAACAACCCAGCCATAGCTTCCCCTTCCCGCGGGCGATGTTTCTTTTACACCCAAGCAGACTGACAGCAATGACATCCGAGGACTCCTTTCTCATCCAGAGCCCTCAGGCAGAGGCTTTCTTTAATTTCCACTGAGAAGTTTAAGGGAATAAATGTTCCTAAGGCTGAGTGGGAGCCATCAGGCTTGTTTTGTTCTCTTTAGCATGTTACAACTTCTATCGATGACCTCACAGGGTTGGAATGGTCTACACCAGCTCTGCCAGGCTCTCCTGATGACAGTAGATGACTTCACAGGTGAAGAAGGCAGCATTGTCCTATGGCGAATGAAGCCCTTTGGCTTCCTAAGGTGTGACCACCCAAGGAGCCCCAACACATTCCTTCCTTCCATGCTTTCCATTATTTGGGCCCATATATAGGTGAAATGTCCCAAGATGTAGTCAGTGCCTGTGCTTGGACCTTTATCCAAGGTATCTGAACATAGGTGGCACCCCAAACCAATTAAGTGAGGGTCTCTGACACAGAGCCTGGACATCAGTATTTTTCTTGAGTTCCAATATGTAGGCAAGTTTGAGAGCCACTACTCCAAGCTCTGGTCACTTCCCGTCAGGTGGGGCTGCCCTCCCAGCCTTCCACCTCCACGTCATTTGCCAGGGATCCTACTAACTCAGAACAGCTTCCTCTGAGGCCCCTACAGGCTTAGTTGGGACACAGACGAGTCCTATCACCTCGTTGACACGCATCTCCATGCTCCTGGCTGTGGTCCCCAATCCTGAGGATGGCTCTGATTCAAGGTGGAACCACTGGGACACCAGTATACCCCCTTGATCTGGATGAAACTGAAGGGGAAGATTTGAATCCAATTTTATACCAGAAGCTAATTCCAAATGGGAGGCTATAGTTGGGAATAAAATAAACTCAATAACAAGGCAAGGTCAGAGCACATCCGGTAACCCATGCCAAACTTTGGAAAGGTGGCCTCAAATCTTCTGAGGCCAATGCACAAGCTGTGGACCCAGGCCCAGGTGGGTCTCAATCTGTTAATTCTAAGGATTGCTGAGCCACACTGACCACTTCTGATCCCATAGGGATTAAAAGTATACTATGGATTGGGGCGCCTGGGTGGCTCAGTCAGTTAAGTGTCCGACTTCAGCTTGCGTCATGATCTCATGGTCCGTGAGTTCGGGCCCCGCATCAGGCTCTGTGCTGACAGCTCAGAGCCTGGAGCCTGCTTCAGATTCTGTGTCTCCCTCTCTATCTGCCCCTCCCCTGCTCATGGTCTGTCTCTCTCTGTCTCAAAAATAAAATAAAAAACATAAAAAAAAAAAGTATACTATGGATGACTCTATGCCCACAAATTTGATGACTTAGATAGAATGGACAAATTTCTTGAAGGACACAACCTACCCAAACTCACACAAGGAGGCATAGATAATATGAATAGGCTTATGTCTATTAAAGAAGTTGAATCCATGATTAATAGCCTTCCGGGGAAAAAAGCCCCAGGCCCAGGTAGCTTGACTGGTGAAATCTACCAAACATTTAAGGAAGAAATAGTACTGATTTTCTACAATTGCTTCCAGCAAATAGAAGCAGGGGGAACACATCCTAATTTATCCTATGAGGCAAATATTACCTTAATGCCAAGGCCAGATAAAGAGAGAGCAAGGATAGAAAACTACAAACTGATAACTCATGAACATAGATGCAAATATCCTCCACAAAATATTAGCCAATGAGATCCAGCAATATATAACATGTACAAATGGAACAAAATGGCAGAAACTGACTCACACAAGTATAACCAACTTATCTGTCATGGGGCACAAATGAAGCACAGAGGAAAAAAGAAAGTCTTTTCAACAAAGGGTGCTGGAACTACTGGATATTCACGTACAAACACAGAAACAACCTAGACAGAGATCTTACATCCTCGCCCCAAATTAGCTCAAAATGGGTCATAGACCTAAATGTAAAAAATTTTTTAGCATTTATCTATTTTGAGAAATAGAGACAGAGTGTGAGTGGGAGAGGCACAGAGAGAGAGGGAGATACAGAATCCGAAGCAGGCTCCAGGCTCTGAGCCTTCAGCACAGAACCCGACGCGGGGCTGGAACTCATGAACCGCGAGATCATGACCTGAGCTGAGGTCAAATGCTCAACTGACTGAGACACCCAGGTGCCCCTAAAATGTAAAATTCAAAAACTTCTAGAATATGACATAGGAGATTCTAAGGGACCTTGGATCTGGCAATGACGTTTAGATAAAACACCAGAAGTATGATCCATGAAGGAAAGTAGAAGTTGGATTTCATTAAAATTTAAAACTTATGCTCTGAGAAAGACACTGTTAAGAGAACGAACAGACAAGCTGAGGACAGAGAAAAGAAATCTTTGCAAAGCACATATCTGATAAAGGACTCCGTGGAAATAAAGGAAGACAAACTAAGTGAGAAGACGCAAAGACGATTCGTTCAAAGTTTGTTAGAGCAAGAGACATCATCATTCGTGTCTGACGGACACTCGACGGCAGACAGAGGAGCAGGAAAAGTTTCTTGTGGGAAAACGCAGGTCAGGCATGCAGCTCTGGCTGACCCTGACCGAGCCGGGGACGCAGGGCTCTAGAAGTGGACGTCCCACGGGGTTGCTCAGGGAAGCCTGTTTGGCTCTCTCTGATTGGTCCCAAGTTAGAAGTGGGACAAAAAGTAAGGAAGTATCAGTCATAAATAAAGTCTCGGCTTTGGACCTTTTGGGGTTGATGGCTACAGGGGTTAGTTTGGTTTCCTGGATTGTTGCTGGTGATGGTCTGACTTCCTGTAGGTCTGCCTTAGAGCAGGCCGGCTGCCATAGACCACGGCAGCTGCAGCTTGCGGGCCACAGTCCTGTTTTTATATATAGTCTGTCCCTTTGTATGTTCAGTCTCTCAATTCTGTCCCAAATATATACAGAAATCTTGCTCAGCAACCAGAACACAAAGATCCCGATTACAAATGAGCGGAAGGGTAAACAGGCAGCTCACCAAAGAAGATGTGCAGATGGCAGGAAGGACGCAGGCCCATCTCGTGTTACAGAATTGCAAATCCAAACAAAGAGATGCTGCTACTCAGTCATTATCATGGCTAAAATAAAAAAGGAACCTGGCAGCACTGAGTGCTGGCTAGGACGCGGAGCCGTGAGAACCCTTATCCGTGGCTGCTGGGAATGCAAAATGGCACAGCCGCTCTGGAAAGCAGTTCTGCGCTTTCTTACGAGCTAAACATAACGTTACGATACCAGCCAGCAACGGCAGCCTCAGCGTACAACCCCCTCACACCACGCAAACCTGCACCTGCATGGTTAGGGCAGTTTTCATATCATCACCCCAAACTGGAGGCAGTCAAGATTTCCTTCAGTCAGTGAGTGGATCAATTCCATACTGTGGAATATCATTCAGCCACGAAGAGAAATGAGCTGTCGAGTCATGAAAATACGAGAAGCCTTACATGCATATCAACAAGTGAAAGAAGCCAGTCTGAAGGGTTGCACACTGTCTGATTCCAACCGTATGACATTCTGGAAAAGGAAAAACTATGGTCACTAAGTGGGTCAGTGGATGCCAGGTGCTTGGGGGAAGGGGGGGGACTAATATGAGGAGTACAGGCAGGATCTGGGCGATCCTGTAACCATGGGCATAGGACATCACGCACTGGTCAAAACCCATAGAACTTCACAGCTCAGAGCGACCCTTCATGCACGCTAGTTAAAAGCCAACAATTTAGGTTTAAGGCTGAAGGGCTCCCAGGAAGGGCTACGCTCTGTGACGAGAGGATTTAACTGTGGCGCACACATGTGGGACGGCCCCAGCGGAGGAGAGCGGGCGGGAAGGCGCTGGCCTAAGTAACTTGGGAAATGGGTGGGATCTGCAACACTCACAGCAGGAGAAATTGTCCCCAAGCACTGGACTCTGGGTGGTAAAGCTGCTGTCCCCGGGAGTCCAGGGGCACAGTCCCATGTCGCAGCATGTGTAGACAGACCGGATCAGTAAGTAACTCGGGGGCAAATGGGAGTCAGAGTTCTCACATCGCAGGGAGAATTTACACAGAAGCAGAGTGAGGATGACCCGGGGGGCGTAGGTCGCAGGTGGAAACGTCAGCATGGCCTCGTGTTTAGCATGCTTTAGATACAAGTGATCACTACGGAATTATTTACAGAGACGTGTCCATATGTGGATTAGCACACACGCACGTCTCTGTCGGCAGAGAGGCTGCGAAGCGATGCCACCCCAGCAGCAGTGAGCACACCCAGGGTCTGGCGCTTGGCTTCTAAGCACTCTTCTCCAGCAAATGGAACGACTGCTCCTTGGAGAAATGGCTGACCACGGGGCTGGGGTGGGAAATGCACAGGACGAGCCTATAGTAAGGAAGGGTGAGGAGGGGCTTCAACCAACGAGCTCTTTGCTGAAGGGGGCATGCTATGGGATGCAGGGCCCAGGGGCCAAATCTGGAACAATCCTAGCAAAACAAATAGTAACAGATTATGATCCAAACGCTACCATAAATATCCTCGGGTCTAAACAGATTCAAATGACTGAGTAAGCAAATGGGGGAGGAGAGAGAAATCTCCATGCAGAAGAATTCCACGTAATTTATGCAGATGCTCCGCATCAAAGAGGTTCCTCAATCAAGGGATGGCCCATCCCTTAGGTGTGGGCCGCACGGAGTGACTTCCTTCCAGGGACAGTGTGGATGGGGCGGAAAGAGTCACTTTCCAGGGGAGAACCCCGACAGACACACCCCAGCCTGGTGACCGAGGCCCGCAGTGACACGTCATGTCGACCGTGTGCTTCCTCGAAGTGATGTGACCACCTCTGCGACAACTTCCCAGACCCACAGCACCAGCACCATGAGCAAGACATCAGCTTCCAGCAGAATTTGGAAATACCTGACCAGTATTCCTCAAGATTGTCCAGGTCATCTGATCAAGGGGAGTCTGAGACCAACACCTCCCACTGCCGGGATGTTTTTACATATGTAGGGCAAGTCCGGCACCAAACGTGTGGGGTTTTCCACACCAAGCAATCCCACAACGCTCTGCAGCCACCCAAGGGTGTCCTACGATTTAGTCTTGACGCTAATAACCTGGACAGGGTCAAGGGTCGGGTCCCACGTGATCGTCCCCACTCCACACCCCGGGCACAAGTGCGGGCCACCCTGTACTCCTGACCGACCAGATACAAATCAGGGATTCCCGCGACCACGTGCTCGGGTTCCATCATTTGCTAGAACAGTTTACAGGTCCGGGGAAGCAAGTTCCCGTGGTTACTGGTTTACTCGAAGGGCTATCGTGAAGGGCACGAGCAAACGGCCAGATAACTAGGCACCGAGGGCAAGACGCGGGAGGCCCTGAGAGAGCCAGCTCTGCCCTGTGGAGTTTGGGACATGCCACGCTCTCGGCACGTGGACGCGGCCACCAAACCAGGAAACTCTCTGAACCCGTTACTTAGGGTGGAGGCCCCATCATGTGGGCACGGTGGATAGATTGAGTCACTGGCCATCGGGGACTGACTCCATCCCCACAATCCCCACACTCTCGCCTCCCCGGGGTCAGGGGCTGCAGGTTGCACTTGGTTCCTCAGGCCGCCAGCCCCCATCCTGGGGCTTTCTAGTGACTCCGGGGCCACCTCATTAGCATGGAGTCAGGTATGACGGAAGGGGGGTTTGCTTATTGCCAGTGGTGGCGGGCTAGAACATCTCGTGGCCCGGGGTGACCGTCAGTGCAGAGGGGCCCGGGGAGGCAGGCCGACTGAGGGTGACGAGGGAGACGTGGGATCCGGGGGCACAGGAAGGCAGGGGAACTAGGGGACCTGGGTAAGGTATGGCTTCCAGTCAGCACTAACGAATCAGGGGTGGTTCGCTCATGGAGGCAGCGGGGCCGCACAGACAGAAGGTTCCGGTGACGGGGAGACCGTGTGGGTCACGCAGGGGCCGTGCTCTGACTGCTCAGGTTTTCTGTCGAACTGCTCTACAAACTCCAGGCTGCCGGAAAGGACACGAAGTCCCTCTGCGGCCCTCGGGAAGGCCCGTTGCGTGAAATGTGGACTTTGTAAGTGAATTGCCTTTAAAGTTCAGTGCTGGGGAAACACCCCTTTCCTCTGAGTTCAAGGAAGCGTGTCGTCAACGTCAGAGGAAGTTACCAACAGGCCCCCACGTCCCTTCCAGAGAGTCCACACCCTGAAGGTCCCCTCTCCTCAGGCCGCAGCGGGGACGGACCGCGGGAGGCGCCGATGGAAACCGCCCAGCCACGGGCTCCTGATGTGTAGGAAAGGGCATGACGCGTCACGGACGTGAATGTCACAATTGAAGGAATGCTTAAGTTACAAGTGTCACCACCCGGGTCGGCGGCCCCCCCCAGGTCCCGCCAGGAACTGTAAAGGGAGCCGCTGTTTTCTTAAACCAACTGCCTCCCGTTTGGAAGTCACGTTTCGACTCCCACCCGTCCATCACCCCTACTTCGTTAACCGGGTTCCGTGTTTCCACGTGATTGGCTTGGCCACTGTCCTGGGCGTGGCCTCCGCGGCTGCCCAGGCCGGCTCGGGCCCACCGCGTCCCAGCTCAGCCCGGCCTCTGCTCGGCGACAGGTCTCGCCCCCCGTGGCTGTTGGGAGCCTCGCGCGCTGGCCGGCCACGCGGCTTTGTCCGACCTGGCGCGTCCCCCGTCTCCTCTTCAGGTTGTCTTGTTCGGAAGCGACGTCAAACGGACACCAAAGTGGTAAAAGCAAACGTAGCACAGAGAGCGGCGCCTGGGTGGCCCCGTGGGCTGAGCGTCTGACTCCTGATCTCGGCTCAGGTCATGATCTCACGGTTTGTGAGTTCGAGCCCCGTGTTGGGCTCCGAGCTAACAGCCCGGAGCTTGCTTGGGATTCTCTCCCCCCCTCTCTTTCTGCCACTTCCCTGCGCGTGCCACTCTCTCTCTCTCTCTCTCTCTCTAAATAAATAAACTTAAAAATATAGGGGCGCCTGGGTGGCGCAGTCGGTTGGGCGTCCGACTTCAGCCAGGTCACGATCTCGCGGTCCGTGAGTTCAAGCCCCGCGTCAGGCTCTGGGCTGATGGCTCAGAGCCTGGAGCCTGTTTCCGATTCTGTGTCTCCCTCTCTCTCTGCCCCTCCCCCGTTCATGCTCTGTCTCTCTCTGTCCCAAAAATAAAAATAAACATTGAAAAAAAAATTAAAAAAAAAAATAAATAGCACAGGGGACAGCCGCATACCCTTCATCAGATGCACCTATTTATTGCATTTGCACTATCATTTGCTCACTGTCACAAGCACCCCTAAGACTTCTGAACCCCTTGAGGATAACTGACACAGAGGGTGACCCTTTTTAAAATTTTTTTAAATGTTTACTTATTTTTGAGACAGAGAGAGACAAGAGTGTGAGTGGGGGACGGGCAGAGAGAGAGGGAGGCACAGAATCCGAGGCAGGCTCCAGGCTCTGAGCCATCAGCACAGAGCCCGATGCAGGGCTCGAACTCACGGACTATGAGATCATGACCTGAGCCGAAGTCGGACGCTCAACCGACTGAGCCACCCAGGCGCCCCAAGGGTGATCCTTTTTAGATGATTCTGCGTGATTCCTGAGAACAGGGGATTTATTGGTCTATGCGACCTCAGCGTAGTCACTGCTTCATAACTTTCTGGGACGTGTTTACCTAACACACCATCATATTCCACACTCTGGCTGCTGTCCCGGACCGCACCTCTTCCCGCCCGCACGAGAGCGCTTTGGAGAGCGAGGGGCGTCCCGATGACCACGCGGGGGCCACCTCCGGGTTCTCGCGTGCCCGCCCCCTGCGCCCCTGCAGACAGACCGACTGGCACAGATTCCTTGGGCCACACGTTGTAGACCCATCTTCAGATAGTACGTGACGGTCCTGCCGTCACCGTCCGACCCTTGACGTCGGTGGGAGGCCAGCGCAGGGGGACAAGAAGGTGCAGTTCTCCACATGGGAGGAGAGCCCTGTGTGGAGGCGCCCACCCCACCACGGCCTCTCACGCCTGTTTCTGCTCCTCTCCCACCCCTGGGTCCCAGGTTTTGAGGGGGATTTGTTCCTCCTGGCTCCCCGGCACTTAAGACGAGCAGACCATCCTGGATTACCTGGTGGGTTCCAAATCCAATGACAGGTGTCCTTGCAGCGTATGGGGGAGAGACGGACCGAGGGGCCTGTGTGAAGGTGGAGGCAGTGTCTGGGAGGATCCAGGAGCCGGAAGGGGCAGAATGGACCGTCCCCTGGAGCCTCTGGAGGGAGCCGTGTCCTGCCAACACCTTGATGTCAGACCCCTGGCCTCCGGAACCGGGGGACACATCTCTGTCGTCCGAAGCCCCCGGTCCGTGGCCACTCGTGACGCTGTCGGTGCAGAGCGACGCTACGTGCCCCAGGCCCTGCCCTCTGGGCTCCGAGGGTGATGGCGGGCCACGTAGGGTCACAGCCGGTGTGGCGTGAAGGTGGCCGTGTGCACGGCGGGGGCGGCGGTGGGGGTGGGGCGCAGAGCACGTGGCATCGTGGGCTTCGGCCGCCACGAGGTGCCACGAGGCTCTGGAGCCTGTGTTTGTTTTCTGTGGACTCAGCCGCTGTGAACCAGCAGCTGGGAGCCATCTGAGCGTCCGTGTCGTCGTTGTTGGGGCACAGCCTTCCTTTCCTCGCCTCCAGCCGGCTCTGCGGAGTCAGCCCCGGGAAGGGCCCCGAAGGTCCGCGAGGAGGCGGGGCCTCGACTGGGCACCTCCGAACCTCTGGGCCCCCCGGCCTCCTTTGAGCCCCACGTCCCGTGGGTGCAGGGGCACGAGGGTAACAGGAGGGTCACGTGCCGGGGCCGCAGGCGGGACCCGCTGAGGGCCACGGCAGACGGTGTCCGGCTCTCCCCGGGGCCCGGATCACAGGACAGGGGTCGGGAGGCCCTTCTCACAGGTAACGATACCCCCTACGCGAGCGGCCCTCCGGATCACATCTCTGTTACCCCCTCCCCGCAGCGGCGGCCCGTCTGTGGCAGCGGGGAGACCGGTAACCGGGGCTCAGAGCCACCGGTGACTTGTTTGCTGTCCCTGGGCTGCGAGTGGACGAGCTACGGCTGGCACAGGGTCTCCGTCCACGACAGTCCCAGGGAGAGGAGCAAGTGTCGGTGTTTTCCTGGTCTCGCTCCCCGAGGAGAGCTGAGAGTCAGAGCTGGCCTCACCAGGAAGTGATCTGGGGGAGCTGTGACCAGACTAGCAACGTGGGGCCACCGGGTTGACGCAGGGCCCTGACCCGGAGACAGCCGGCCAGCCCCGTGGTCCCGGCTGCCCCCTGCAGACCCCAGCGGAGCTTTTGAGCCGGTGGGCCCTGGGACCCCCAGGCTGAGCCTCCCAGGGCCAGCCGATCAGAGGGCCCGGCAGATGATGGAGGATGACCACCGGAGCCCCTGGGGACAGGCGCAGGGCCCGGCCGCGTCTCTTTCGAGGCCCTCCACCAGGCCCACGCAAACGAGGCACCGTGATGCCTTCAGTTTCTGGCCCAGCAGCCCTGGAGGGTGGAGGGGGGATGAGAGGGGAGAGGGGGCCAGGGTGGGGAGGAGGCCGCGGGGTGAGAAGTGCGTCCCACGGGAGCAGAGAGGCTGGGCTCGAGACCCGTCACCGCTGCCTCGTCCGGTGGGGTTTCCTGCACACGGGGGCTTGCGGGGGTCCCGGGTGCCGTGCCGGCCGGAGCCAGCGGGATGCTGGGTGTGTTGCCACAGGGGACGCCCTGCTGAGGCCGGCCTGTGTCTGCTGCCACGCGCCCTGGCCCTCGAGGAGCCGAGGACAGGGGACAGAGGGCTCCTGGAGTCCAGGGAAGTCCGGGAAAGGGAATGGTAGGACCTCTCTGTGTTTCAAGGCTCATCCCCCTGGCCCTGTGTCCCTGGGGAGGCCGCTCGGGGCAAACGGGGCTCGGGGCTGGCCTGGGGGCTTCCGTGCAGGGTCTCCGGGCTGTTACAGCTCACCCAGAGGGCACATCTGTCCTCCCTCCGCCCACAGCAGCCCGCGCTGGGGAGCCAAACAGCCCGTGTGGGGCCCACCTGGACCTGTGGGCAGCGGTGGCTGGGAGGCGCCCGGGCTCAGGGCCCAGAGCCACGCAGGGCCTGCGACAGGGAGCGAAAGGTGATTCTTCGGGTCTCGCGGGGCCTCGGGTAGGCTGGGAGGACCCCGGACTGCCTGTCCTCTGGGCACCAGGTGGCTTCAGGCTCATTCATTTCCGGAGCCACGTGTGACCACAGGACCTTTGTTCTAATTCGCTGTGGTTCAGGGAGAACGTCCAGCTGGCAGTCCAGCAGGTGGTTATGTGTCTCTGTGCAAGTCGAGCCCGGTCCAGGCTGCTGTGCCTGAAGCCATGAGCAGGACTGAGGAGGGGGGAGGAGGGAGGAGGAGAGGAGGAGGAGGGGAGAGGGGGCGGGGAGAGGAGGAGGGGAGAGGTGGAGGGGAGGGGGAACGAGGGAGGGAGGAGGAGGGAGGGCAGAATTCGCACCTGGGTCTCAGAGTCTGTTCTGCCCATCTAAGTATCTCTGCTCCCAGTGATTGGCTCAGGGAGCCCCTGCCCCTGCTGCGACCCCTGGCCCTCCGAGGCCAGATGTCACCTCTGAAGCACACTCATGGAGAGAGCAGGGGTGGGGGGCAGGGGCTGTGAGCACAGGCCCCGAGTCCTCAGAAAGGCGGGGTCTTGGCCACTGGAGGGGAAAGAGAACCAGGTCCTGAACCTGACCCTGGGACCAGGACAGCTGCAGGCCAGATGCTTCAAAGGGACAGGGCTCCACAGCCAGGGAGGGAAGGAGAAGGCCTAGCTGGGGGCTGGCACCCCTGTCGCCTGGGCCACAGGCCTCAACTGCCCCAAGGAGACGAAGCACGGTGGCCCAGCCCTCCTCTGGAGCTGACCCCGGGGACGCCCCGTTGTGTCAGGCCCCGGGACGGCCCTGGGGTGGGATGACACTCAGCCCCGCTCCCCAGCCCTGGCCTGCTGATGCGTTCCTGTTTCTGCCGCCTTCCTGTGAGCTTTTCCTTGAAAGGCAGAGCCTGGGGGCCGCGGGGCAACGGATTTCAGATTTCGAGTTCGATTGCAGGGAACCCACTACGGTTTCCAGCTGCACATACAAGAGACGCTGCCAGAGCAGCCGGAAACACCCGGCCAGCAACGCTCCGGGCCCCTTATGTATCTAGTTTATCTATTTTGACAGAGAGAGAGAGAGGGAGGGCAAGCTAGGATGGGCAGAGAGCGAGAGCGAGAGTGAGAGCGAGAGCGAGACAATCCCAAGCAGGCTCTGCACTGTCAGCACAGAGCCCGACGTGGGGCTCGAACTCACAAACTGTGAGAGCAGTCCTGGAGCGGAAATCGAGCTCAGTCCCCTGAGCCCCGCCCCCCACTCCAGGCTCCCCCCCCCCCGGGGCCCCTCAGGCTCATTATATGACAATGTGGAAAACAAAAGACAAGGAGGAAACCCCTAAGGCCAGAAGGGACTACCTTCTCAAGGGCAACAGAAACGCCACTGGCTTCTCCCCAGAGACTCGGGAGCCCAGAAGACAATTCTGTTATCTTAGAAAAACCGAGAAAAAAACAACTCAAAATATGGAATTCTTTCCAGGAGAACACGCTTCGAGAATGCAGGTGATAAAACACATTTTCAGACAAATTTGGCATCAGGCTTCCTTCCCTAGGGGACTGAGGGGGTCCTCGGGAAAGACACGGAGCCCGAAGGGGAGGACTCAGGACCCAGCGCTGGGACGGAGGTGCCCCTGGGCGCCACCGCTGCTCAGCAGTTTGGAAAGGGGGGGGGTTTCGTGTGAGGAATTATCGGATATGGGGGGGTCGGCCACCTCCCTGGCACGGTGGACCCCTGGCGCTGGTGGGGTTTATTTACCATCATCTGGTTAGCCTGTGTCTTCCCGAGACGCGTAAAGTCCTTCCCACTTGCCCTCCAGGGACACGGGCAGTGGGACACCGTCAGTGAGGGCAACCAGGTGCCTGTCATGGTCGAGAGTGGGGAGTGTCTGGAGCTGGGGGGGTTTCCGGCAGTCCCCTCCCGGGTGGTGAGCCGGGGGGACAGCGTCGGGAAGGCCCTCCCGGGTGGCGAGCCGGGGGCACAGCGTCGGGCACCCTCGCCCCTCTGCCTTCAGGCCTGGTGGCTGGCCACGATTCCCGCCATCCCTCCAGGGAGGTGGCATGGCTCCCCGCTTTCTGTCCTCAGGCGGGAGGGCTCCAGGATTTCTATTCGGCCCTTGGGAGTGAGGGAGTCACTGTAATGGCCCCCGATCCTCGGGTCCCAGAAGCCATGGGGTTTGCATTCTGCCCATTGCAAAGTACGTCCATTCCGATGACAACGTTCTGGAACCGGGGAGGTAACCAGAGCGTGGGGTGGGGGGGCAGCTTGGCGTCTGACGGAGTCTGACAAGTGAAGAAACCACCGATGACCTGACCGCCACGAGTCCCCCTTTGGCCCGGGGGGCTGGGGTCGTGTTTGGGCTCCCAGGGTTCCCATCAGCTCGAGGCCGGTGTCTACCGATCCTAAAAGACCTCGGTGTCCCCTCCCCCCGGCCCGTCCACAGTTGCTCCGCAAACAGCTGCAGGAAAGGCTTGGGGGGCGCTCACGGGGGGTTCCTGCCGGTGCGCTCGGGCCTGGGGGCTGCGGACGGATGAGGTTGGAGCCTCGCGAGATGCCGGACGAGTCGCTTCCAAAGGAAAGCCGTCTCAGAGACACGCAGGGACGCAAGACTGCCCGTTCCCTCGGGGTCCAGCCCCGCGTCCTCGGGATCCCGGCCCCTCCCCCAGCGAATGGTGAGCCCGGATTCGACTGGCGTCACAGGTCAGCAGCCGGCACATACACATTTTGTGGTTTGCTTTCTTTAAATAAGCTGCTTCTCTCGGGACAGGTTTAGATTTACCGAAAAATCGTGAAGGCAGCCCATGCGGGAGTTCACGTCTTACAGGAGGGCGGCGCGTGGCCAGAGCGCGTGAAGCGGTAGCGATGGTGGTTGTTACGTCAGGCCCACGGCGTGTGCAGACCGCTGTGCCCCCTCGCGCCTGTTGTCCGTTCCAGGGTCACATCCGGGACACCACGTCCCGTTTCATCACGTCTCCTTAGGCCCGTCTAGGCGGGCAGTTCTGTAGGTCGTCCTTGTGTCCCGTGACCTTGAGGCGTTGAGACGCCTGCTTCGGAGTTTGGGGGCAGATCCCCGCGAGGGGCTCGTCTCGTGCTTCGCCACGACTGGACTCGCACGTGTGATTTTAGGAGGAAGCCGCAGACGGGGGTCCTTTCCCGTCACCTCACGTCCGGGTGCGCGCGACCCCGCGGCTGTGGACCTTGGCGCCCGCGCCCCGCGCCCCGGCCCCGCCGACGGGTGCTGTCAGGTCGGGGTCGCTTCTGGAAAGTGGCTGCTTTCCGCCTCCCACGCCCGGGAGAGGGCACTGGGTTCTGCTGCTGAGAGACGTGTCCCTTCTTCCCGACCGTGTGCGGACTCCCTTGTGCGCGTCCACGTGGATGCGTGAATTGTTTTTCCACTCGGGGCTGACGTTCAGCGTGTTTCGTTGCCCAGCTTGTTGTAGCTTCGCCATTGGCTCCTGCGCAGCCTCGACAGGCCCACGGCGCGTGTGTCGCGTGTCTGTGCGTCTGTCTGTCCCTCTGCGTGTCTGAGCGTGTCTGTGTGTCTGAATGGGCGTGTCTGTGTCTGCCTGTGTGCCCATCTCTATGTCCGTCTGTGTGTCTGTGTGTGTCTGTCTGTGTGTCTATATGTCCATCTGTCTGTCTGTATGTCCGTATGTCCGTCTGTGTGTCTGTGTGTGTGTGTCCGTTTGTGTGTCTGTCTGTGTGTCTGTGTGTCTATATGTCCATCTATGCATCTGTGTGTCTGTCTGTGTGCCTGTATGTCTGTGTCTGTAGGTCCATCTGTGTGTCCGTCTGTCCATCTGTGTGTCTGTCTGTATGTATGTCTGTGCCTGTGTGTCCGTCTGTGTGTCTGTCTGTCTGTCTGTGCCTGTGTGCCCATCTCTGTGTCTGTCTGTGTGTCTGTATGTCTGTATGTCCATCTGTGTGTCTGTCTGTCTGTGCCTGTGTATCTGTCTGTGTGTCTGTCTGTATGACTGTGTGTCCGTCTGTGTCCGTGTGTCTGTCTGTGTGTCCGTCTGTCTGTGTATCCGTCTGTCTGTCTGTGTGTCCATCTGTGTGTCTATCTGTCTGTCTGTGTCTGTCTGTCCGTCTGTGTGTCTATCTATCTGTCTGTCTGTGTCTGTGTGTCCATCTATGTGTCTGTCTGTCTGTGTCTGTGTGTCCGTCTGTGTGTCTATGTGTCTATATGTCCATCTGTCTGTGTGTCTGTATGTCTGTATGTCCGTCTGTGTGTCTGTCTGTGTGTCCGTCTGTGTGCCTGTGTGTCTGTGTCTGTAAGTCCATCTGTGTGTCTCTGTGCCCGTCTGTGTGTCTGTCTGTCTGTGTGTCTGTCTGTGTGTCTGTATGTCCGTCTGTCCGTCTGTGTGTCCGTCTGTGTGCGTGTGTGTCCGTCTGTGTGTCCATGTGTCTTGTGTGTGTCCATCTGCCTGTCTGTCTGTGTCTGTGTGTCTGTCTGTGAGTCTGTGTGTCCATCTGTCCATCTGGGTGTCTGTCTGTATGTCTGTGCTTGTGTGTCCGTCTGTCCGTCTGTGTGTCTGTCTGCCTGTCTGTGTCTGTGTGTCTGTCTGTCTGTGTGTCTGTCTGCGTCTGTGTGTCTGTCTGTCCGTCTGTGTGTCTGTCTGCCTGTCTGTGTCTGTGCGTCTGTCTGCCTGTCCGTGTCTGTGTGTCCGTCTGTGTGCCTGTGTCTCCGTCGGTCTGTCTGTGTGCCTGCATGTCTGTGCCTGTGTGTCCGTGTGTCCGTCTGTCTGTGTCTGTGTGTCCATCTATGTGTCCGTCTGTCCGTCTGTGTGCCTGTCTGTCTGTGTCTGTGTGTCCATCTGTCCGTCTGTCTATCTGTCTGTGTCCGTCTGTGTGTCTGTCCGTCTGTCTGTGCGGGGGGCGCCTCCTCCCTTCCTGGCCCCGCAAGATGCCGTCTTGACGTTCACCAGCGCCTGCCGGCAGCTGCAGGGGTAGGTTCTCCCTAGACCGTTGTTCACACCAGGACCGGGAGCGGGACCGGGAGCGGGACCGAGCCGAAGGGGGTGCCGTCCTCTCCTCTTGCCAGTGCACGGCGCGTCCCCGGTCACCCTGGCACCGGGGCACACGCGGTCACAGGCGCGGAGGCCTGGCTGACGGCCATGGCGCGCCCCCGCCGTCTGCACAGGTTCCCACGGGCAGGAAGCGGGGTGTGGGCTGCTCTCCAGCGCGAAGCACCACATACGGAGTCTGTGATCCCGCCTCGGGGGCCGCATCCTCAGGGCCCGCTCCGGGGCCAACCCTGCCAGCCAGGCGCGGCGGGGAGCCAGAAGTCACACGGCCGAGGACGGGAGGTCTGACATGAGGAAGCGCTGGCTGAAGGGGCTCCCATGACCCTGAAGGACGCAGGACGCACGGGGTCAGGGAGCAGCGGGTCCCCAAATGGGAGCAGATCTAGGAGAGGTCCAGCCCCGCCCCCCCCCCCCCCCCCCCCCCCCCGGCCGCTACTCGGAGAGGGGAGGCTCTGTGGTGGCTTGCGCTGGGCTTTCTGGAAGCCGCCAGCGTGCTGGTGCCTGGGAGGTGCCCCCTAGGGTGCGGGTCCGCAGGTGGGTGGCCTGCCGGAGCATCACATGATGTGCGCGACAGGGAACAGGGTCACGTCGTGATGCCCTCGTTGGCCCCGGGCTTCAAGAGGCGAGGTCGTCTCAGGGTCCCGAGGAAGCTTTCTGGGGAGGGGAGGGCGAAGCTGGGGTCTTGCCTGGGGCATCAGGAGAAGCTTCGGGCGCTCTGTGTGGTTGCATGGGTGGAGGGGAGGGTCAGAGAAGGGGACCCGGGGACCCCGGCGAGCTGTCTTCATGAAGCCAACAGCCCTGACCCCTACCGTCCCCCTCGGCCTTCACCTCCTGCTCCCCAAGCTCTCCCCCTTGGACACTTAGCCCAAAAGATCCGCTTGGGAACCGACAGAACCGGTTCCATCCTGTTTCCCAGCCTGGACCCCTGGCCACACCTTCTCAGCTCTCTGCAGCTGCAGTGCTGGCTCAGGAGGGGTTTTCTCTGTCCTTCCCTCCCTGGCCGGGGTCACATCCCCTGCTCTCTTGCTCCCGGAGTCTGTCCCTCTGAGGCTCTGTGCTCCAGACAGTGTGGAGGCCGGGCCCGGGCTAAGTGTGAGCCCCGCTCCGGGCCTCGCCTGGCCGAGCCCGGTTCTGGGACACCCTGTGCCGGGCAGCATGCACACCCACACTGGCCGGGGCTGCCCTCCCAGCCCAGCCTCCGGGCAGCAGGGCCTGGGAGCAGGCGGAGGGCTCACTCCAGCCGGAGAGTCTCCATGTGGTGGCTTCTCAGGCTTAGGCTTCCAGGTCTGCCACGGCGCGGCGAGGCCCTTGTGTCTGCAGAAGCCAAACAGCAAAACGCAAACGAGCCGGTTTATGCTGGGGGCTCGGAGTGGCGCCTGGGGTGCGGAATGCACTGCAGAGATGCTTTAATAATGGCCCCGGCGATCCCTCCGAGCTTGGGCTCCCCGACACCAAGTTCAGAAATCCAGCTACTGTTTGGGGTTGTCTGGGTGACTGACAGCTCTCAGCTTGTGTTCAAATGCTAGCTAGCATTTTGCCCCCCCCCCCCCCCCCGGTGCCTAGTGTGCTGGCACATGGCAGCGTGAGGGGTTGCTGAGATGATGACAAATGAGCAGTGAAGCAGTTAGATGTCTCCGCAGGGAGGAGGCCCGCCCCTTGCCCTGCAGCTCACAGGCAAGTCCCGTTCCCTGAGCCCTAGGTCCACCTGCCGTCTCCTCCAGGAAGTCTTCCTGGGTGCCCAGCTGCATCAGAAGCCTCTTTGGTGCCCCCAGAGCCCTCCGGGCCTCCCTCCGTTACATCCCAAGTGGGGCGTATGGCCACTGCTCACCTCTTGTCACCCAATGTCACGTGAGCATCCTGGGGGCCGGGGCTGGGCCAGGTGTGTCCCTTATCCTCGGCTCCCGGCTCAGGGCTTGGCCTGTGCAAAGATCAAGCTCCCTCCCCTCCCTCAGACCTCCGGGTCTCCGGGTGCGTGTGCAGGAACCAGAGTGGGTCTCAGCAGACGGCCGAGCGAGTCAGTAGGCCTATGGTGAGTGAGCCACCCCGGGGCCAGCAGACACGAGGGACGGTCCGGGTGAAGGGACAGAAAGTCCAGGCCAACTTAGCTGGGGGCCGCCTGGGGGGCCCCCTGGGAGCCACTTGGGAGGCCAGCGCTGTTGGGGCCTGGGAACCAGCTGCAATTGCGTTAGGGGCCAGCTGTCCTGTGTGAGCCTTTCCATGTGACATCACCTCTCTGAGTCTTAGTTTTCGACTCTGAAGTGGTGAACAATTCTTGTTCTTTCCTGGTAAGTTGGACCAGGAATCCAGCTGTGCTCCATGGAGACCACAGGCCTGGCGCTGTCCTGTGACCCCCCTCCAACACGGGGTCCCCATCCAGCAGAGCCCAGCTCAGAGGGAGGCAGGGCGGAAAGATATTACGGAAGTCAAACAATTCATCTCAAGAGCCAAGTGAGAGGGTCCTCCTGGATGCTGACAGAATGAGCTGTTTCCTACCCCCAGCGGGGTCCTCGCGGGAGGGATTGGCGTCCATCCCAGACTATCAAGAAGCCAGGTCGTCTCTGTGTGTCTGAGCTGCAGGCGGAGAGTAGCTGAAGCCGCACGTGACGACTCGGGGCTCCCCGGGTCCCTTAAGTAACGACAGCGGATTTCAAAACCGCGTAGAACAGGATGTCAGAAGGCTCTGACCCCGGCTGGGATTCGTTCCAGAGACGCCGGATGCCAGGTGGGCGGTAAAGCACAGCTCCTGGGGGTTTTCTTTTCTTTTTTAAAAAATACTTATTTTGAGAGAGAGAGAGAGAGGGAGAGAGAGAATCCCAAGCAGGCTCCGCCCTGTCAGCTCAGAGGCCGTGGATCTCCCCAGCCACAAGATCGGGACTTGAGCCAAGGTCAAGAGTCCACCGCTTAACCGACCGGGCCACCCAGGTGCCCTGAGCGCCTCCGGATTTTCAGAAGAAACGTCTGAAGACGGGTTTGGGGTTCTGAAGACTTACTCGCTTCCAGGATGCCCCAGGGCAGGTGCGTGTGCGGTCAGCCACCTGTGGTCCTTGAGGGGAGGGCTGTGGGGGGCTGCCCCTGCCACCACAGGGGTGGAGGGGTCCCCAAGGGGCTCACCTGGAACCTGGGGTTCGGACCAGGGCGCAGGGCCTGACTTCTACCCAGGAGGGAAGAGCTGGCCTCCCTGCGGGGGAACTAAGAGCCCTGTCCCCACAGGGGTGGGGGGGTGGGGTGAGGATAAGGGTGAGGGGTTGGGGGTGGGAGTGGGGTGGGGGGAGGAGCCCCCCCGGGCAGCAGCCACACCGGAGAGAAGTGGGGGGAGCCTACAGGCCCTGATAGAGACCTGGGCGAGCAGCTCAGGCCGTGGGGCTGGGACCTGGCAGGAGGTGAGCTGGGCGGGAGGTGCAGGGGCTCTGATTGTGGGAAGAAGACCACCTCACAAGCCAGGGTTGGATGGGCTCCGGGAGGCGGGGGCTCCAAGTGACCCGGGGCCGCCCTAAGACAGAGCAGGGAAGTCGTGGGGCCGCTGGGGGTTCTCTGGGGAGGGGCTGCCCCCCTTCCTGAGCGGCCTGCAGATTGGAGGGCCCGCCCCACGTGGTTCCACACCCCCCACCGTGAGCCCCCTTTAGAAACCAACCACCCAATAAAGAGGGAGCCCCCATCTTGCGCGCACTTTTGTCTGCGTGGACGGTGGCGGGGCGCGTGCGGGAGACCAGCCCCCGGGGAGGAGGGCGGGGCGCGGTGGCCGCTGTTCCTTCTGTACCTGCCTGGGGACTCTGGAGGCGGGGACAGCCAGCTTTCCACGGGGTCCGCGCTGGGGTGCTCGGCTGTCCTCCCCGCACCGCCACGCCCCCGGTGCCCCTGACACGCGTCCTCTGCACCCCCCCCCCCCCCACCTCGCTCGGTGCCGCCCCCACTGCCCACGAAACTCTGGTTCCAGGACCCACCATCTCTGGGGTCCCACCCCACTTGAGCTGTGCCTCCGTTCCTTTGCGGGGCCTCGCCCTTCCCGCCGTGAAGGGCCCCAGCGCCCGTCTTCGGCCTTTCTCCTGGCCTCCAGGACCACCGACTCTGCCCTGTGACCCCTCCTCCCCGCCCTCCCCCTGCCGAGAGCACTCACGACGCTGACAGGGTTGTGCAGATGCCATCGTCTAGCTCCGGAGCGCCAGCAGCGCCGGGTGAGGGGGCCCCGCGCCCCCTCTCTTCCAGCCTCTTTTCGTGCACGTGTCTCACAGAAGCGGAACCATGCGGGAGGTGGACTTCCTTCACCCAGACGCAGGCGTTCGAGGCCCATCTGCATATTGTAACCTGTCTCCGAATGTCCTTCCTTCTCGTGGCCGAGTGATAGTCCGGCGCGTGGCTGGTCCACGTCCGCAGGCCGCTTCCTCTGCGGATGGACGTGCCAGCCGGAGGGAGCTTCTTAAGACACAGCTGGGGATGAGTCTCTCCTGCTTGAGCCTTCCGGGGTCTTTTTTTTTTTTTTTTTCAACGTTTTTTTTTTTAATTTTATTTTTGGGACAGAGACAGACAGAGCATGAACGGGGGAGGGGCAGAGAGAGAGGGAGACACAGAATCGGAAACAGGCTCCAGGCTCCGAGCCATCAGCCCAGAGCCTGACGCGGGGCTCGAACTCACGGACCGCGAGATCGTGACCTGGCTGAAGTCGGACACTCAACCGACTGCGCCACCCAGGCGCCCCCGAGCCTTCCGGGGTCTTAACGCACAAGACCCCGTGTGCTGTAGCCGCAGGGACCCCCGAGCCCCTGGCTCTTGTCCTCGCGGGCTCCGTACCCGCGGGCCGTCTTCCCCTTCCCGACTCACCCGGCTTGCGCTGCCTCCGCTCCCTGCTCGGTGGTGTCCTGTGTCCTTCGCCCTGCCCGGTGGTCCTCATCTTCTGAGGTCCCGTCTGGACGTGCTTCCCGGGGCCCCGGGCCACGCTGCCCCCACCACACGAGCCACAGCCGTGGCCTCCTGGCGGGTTCTCCTCAGGCCTCTGCGGCCTCCAGCCCACGCAGGGCTGAGGCCCCGTCCGCTTGGCCTTGGCGCACCCAGCACCCTGTGCCAGGGCGTGTGGCACAGCGCCACTGCCCGCTGTGGCCTGGCGGACGGCACGCCTGAGCCCGAGAGAGACGTCAGTCAGCAGCGCTCTGTCCTGGCCGCGCTGGGGCTGCTTGGCATCGGGTCTGGGCCGGCATCTGGTATAAACTCCTAAGTTTTCATCCAGTTGGCCCGTGCCCGTAATTGGGCTGGATCCACACTGGAGAATGTGACATATTTTTATTTAAAAAAAAAAAAAATCAATAAATCATCCGCAAGGCTGTTGCCAGCAATTACACGGCTGAATTAACCCCTTGTCCACCAAGAGGGTGATATTTTCGTCACTCGGTCTTAAGCGGTGCCTGGAGCGCGTGGCCAGGCGGCCCCCGTGGGCAGGCGTTGCTGGGCTTCTGGGTGCCCCACAGAAGTGCCCACCGGCACCGTCCCTCTGAGCGCTGGGGTGGCAGGGTGCGGGCTGGGGGGCCACCAGAGGCTGGGTGGTCCCAGGACCCATCTGAAAATCCCAGATTGGCGCTCCTGGGGCCGTAGAGACCGCATGCAGCCAAACCCAGGTGACCTTGCTGCCACCCTGGGGGTTTCCCTGGGGAGGCTGACCCCTGCCCCAGCGCACTGCCGAGGGGACCCTCAGAGGGCTAGTTGGCCTCAGACAGCTGAGCTCCTGTGCTCTCGCCGCCTTCCCCCAAACATTTGCTTACCCCATACTCCTGTCCTGCAGAATTGTATGCCTCCTCCAGAAGGCCTTCCAGAACATTCCATCCCCCAAGTCCTTCTGGCCTGAGCCCCTTTTGCTTTGGTGAGCATGCTCCAGTGGGGGACCTCTGCTCCTGTGTGTGTGCTCTCAGCAGCAGCGAGGATTTGGAGGGTTTCCTTTTGACTGCCCCCCGCCCCCGCCAGCCTGGCGGGCTATCAGGGCGCGCCCATGCCCGCTGAGGACAGACGCACTCACTGAACACGTGCCTTGGAGGACAGACTTACCAAGAAGCAGACTGTCCCCCAGCCACACATTTTTGGCTTTGAAACACAGTAGATGTTTTGGCAACGTCTACCTTCTTAATTATGTCTCTCTCAGGCTGATATTTCAATCCGTTTGCTTTCCCCAAGCATATGCCAGCTTCCAGAATGTCTCCATCTCGGGAGAGTGCTCCAGCCCTCGTCACCGCAGGCCTGGAGGAGGCGGGAGCCGCTCCAGCCAGGCTCCCTGTCCCTGCCCTCTGTCCCTGTGGCCCCCTGATTGACCTGACGTTCAGGGCTTCCCCACCCCATGTGCCACCTCCCTGCCCCCCCCCACAGTGCTGTCCTTGGGGGCACCGGACCCCAGACCCCCTCCAGCCCTGGGCTTGGACTTCCTTTCATCTTTCTCCCTCAACATCTCCGCCTCCCCAGAGAGCCCCAGAAAGCCCCCGAACCACAGTTCTGTATCTCCTGCCCACAGGCCACCTGCTGCTGGGGCTGGGGTGGTGGGTGATTGATCCTGAGCACCGCCCGCGGCTCTCGGGGGACGCTGGTGGGTTGGGTCATCCTGGACCTGCACAGAGTGGACTGTCCCGTGCTCTGGGCGATCGATCAGGGTCCGAAGGCCGCCTGTCGCCCTGGCGAGCCCACCGCGGAAGCAGACTGTCCCCCCAGGGACCTTAGGAAGTAGGGCATTTCCCAAGTTAGAAGTGACTCTGCTCATTTAAATGGAGTGTCTGTTAAGTGCAAATACCAGGCACAGGACCACAGGGTGAGTGGGGCCCATCCCGTAACCGCCCTCATCGATGCGTGCGTGTTCTTACACGCACATGTGTATAAAAATGCCTGGGGAGACTGGAAGGTGTTCGCCAACCCACAGCAAGAGTCCCGCTGGGGAGGGCACCGGGCTGGGAGACTCTCACACGGAAATAGCCTGGAATGGCGCTGGTGTAATTTTAAAATAAATACCGTCGAAACAAACATTCCCTTCGTTTAACGGCGGCGCCTTGGACGATAGAAGTCCTTCCGTGGATCCTTACTGTCCCCTTTGCTCTCTGCGACTCGCACGTCAGGGCGGGGCCCACGCGGGAGGACAGCCCCCGCCCAGCCGCACGAATGCGCTCCCACCGTGCGCCCGGCCGAGCGCCGTGCGGTGGGGGGTCCCGAGTACCGGCGGAGTGTGAGGGATCTGGGGGATGGGGCTGTGAACGTGCGGAGCTGGCGGGGTCTGGCGGCCTCGACGGGCGGGCACCGGAGTGCCAGCTGCCTGTGCCGGCTGGGCCAGCGCTTTCTCACCACGCGGCGGGATCGGCGGTACAAGCACGAGCCCAAGTCTTGGCTGGGCTTGAGGCTGGGGGCGCCAGGCACCAGCTCAGAGCCAGGAGCCCGCTGGCAAGCCCCACAGGACATATTGCGCACCAGACACGTGGACGGCCGCCTTCCCGGCTGGGTCTGTGCTCGCCAGGGGGAAACGGTGGTGGAATGTGCTGGCAGCCTTGCCCTCTGGGCCCCTGATGCCCGGGTCCCGGCTGCGGAGCAGCCTCGGGGGACCCCTGAAATGTCCTCTTCGGCGGCGGAGCCAGCCCACGCTTTGTGGGGACCCTCTGCCTTCTCTCCCCCGCTGCCCCCCACCATTTGTCCGTGACTATTCAGAAGAATTGGCCCCTACGCTTGAGCCCCTGAATCAAATAGCTTGTGCAATTTGTCACATTATGCAGAGGGAGCGGACAGAAAGGAAAGGGAAGTCATTTGATTGTATTATGTGGAAATTAGCTTGAAACTGAGGCTGCTGCCTGTTAGAGCAATCTCTCTCCATTTGTTTCGGGAGAAAATTGCCCACCATCCACATCTGGCCCCGGGCCGGCTGCCCACCAGGCTGAGAGGGGCGGGGGCGCGCGGCTGGCCCGGCTGCTGGGAGACCGGGGGCCTTTACACGCTGCCCACGGAGGAGCCCGGGCAGGCGGGTGGACACCCCCTGGCTTGCTGCCATGGAGACGTGTCACCATGGTTCCCTGAAGCAGGGGCCCGGCCAGCCCCAGATGCAGCGAGCACTCACGGGGCGGAGGGCAGACCTGGACTCCGGGGCGTCCAGATGCTGGAGGTGACAGGTGATGCCACAGGAGCAGGGGCTCCGGGAGACGCCTGCCGGAGGCCTCAAGAGGCTGTGCATTTAAGGTCAGAAGTGGGGCAAGACCTGCTGTGCAGGGCCCTTCCCAGGGGGACAGCTGTTGATTCCCAGCAGGCCTGCAGGGAGCACGGGGTGTCTTGGGGGAGACGGGTGAGGCGTGCTTTGCCCCAGGCCACCGCCTTCCGCGAAGCCCTCCAGAGGCCAGACGCAGGGCTAGGCGCTGGGTGTGGTGGCTCCCAGCACCAGCCACTGGGAGGTGAGCCGTGGTCCCTGGTTACAGGTGGAAGCCGCGGCTCGGAGGGGACCAGGCTAAGGCCACGTGCCACTGAGTGGCAGCACTAAATTCACACTTGGTTCCCGATGACCCCCAAGGCCACCACTCAAGCTCACAGAACAAAGGCCACCCCGGCTGGGCCGTTGGGGGCACCGTTGGGCCATCGGGGGCGCTAATCTCAAGGCCGGAATGCCCAGGTGGGGTCAGAATACGGCTCCTGGACTTGACCCCGTCCCAGGGGATGGGCAGCCCCTCCATGCGGTTGTCACATCCTCTTTTGGGGTGGCCTTGTTTGTTATGGAATAAAAGCAGAGACCCGAGGGTCCAGTGTGACCGAGCACGTGACCCACGTCCCCGTTAAGCTGCAGCACGCCTCTGTCTCCCAAAGGCGGGCTGCCCCAGAAGTGGCGCCCCCCACCCCCACAGGCAGCCACCGCCCTGATTCTTCTGCGGGGTCTTGCCTGTCCTACAACTTGAAATACATGGAATCCTATGGCCTGCATCCTTCCGTTTCTGGCTTCCTTCACTCACCGTGATGTTTTGAGGTTTACTCACGGAGGTTATTCGTTTTCCTGGTTGGCAATATTCCATTCGGAACCACACCAAGATGCTGTTTCCTGTAGGTGCACGAACGTTTGGGCAGTGTCCAGTTGTGACTAGTATGATTGAAGCCGCTGTCGGCATCCTAGTGCAAGTATTTTGGGGGACGTATGTTTTCCTTTCTTTTGGGTAAATACTCGAGAGCCGGGGGAGTCCGATGGCCAGGTCACAGGGTCCGCGTAGATTTAACGACGTGAGAAATGGCCAAGGTGTTTCTGCAGCGGCAGGAGCACCTAGAGCCCGTGGAAGCCTCCCCACACCCACCCGCACACCCACTGGGCGAAAATGCCATCTCCTTGAGGGTTTACTTTGCATCTCCCTGATGACTAAGGATGTTGAGCATCTTTTCACACTCGTATTGGCCATTCGTCTGGATTCTCTTGGGAAGCATCTGCTCAGGTCTTTTGTAGCTTTAACTGGGTTGTTTGCCTTTTTATTGTTGCCTCGTAAGAATCCTTTATGCGTTCTGGATATAAGATCTATGGATGTATATATGTGTGTATAGATAGATGTCCATTTCTTCTTTCCGGTCTGTGGATTGCCTCTTTTTTTTGCTTTCCCACGTCTTGAAGATCTGAAGTCTTACATTTTGATGAAGTTCCATTTATCATTTTTTTTCCCCCGGCCAGTCTCTTTGGTGTGCTCTCCAAGGAAAATCTGCCAGCCCTGAGGTCTCAAAGGTTTGTTCCCACGTGTCCACCTGGGTGTTCCCCAGTCCGTCTTTCATATTGAGATCTATGATCCATCTTGAACTAATTTTTGTAGACGGTGTGAGGAAGGGGTTAGTGTTTATTTTTTTTCAACATTCACGCGGAAGAAATTTTCCTTTGTCAAAGATCGACGGGCTTCGTGTTTGTGGGTCTGGTTGTGGAGTCTCTCCCGTTCCCAGCCACGTCCACCCGTCCCCCACGGCCTCGCCACCCTGATGTCTGTGGCTTTGCGGCACGTCCTGGGTCAGGTGGTGCTGGGTCAGACTCCAGCTCTGCCCGTCTTTTCCAAGATGGCTCTTCCTTTCCTGGACCCGTGGCACTTTGACATGGATTTTAGAACCCACCTCCCAGTTCCCACGGAGAGGTCTGCTGGGGCTCTGAGGGCACCGTGCCGAGTCCGTGGACCCCTCCGAGACGACTGGCATCTTAGCCACACCAGCCCTGTGCCCACAACCCTCCAGCCCTCCACACGTGTCTTCCTCCACAGCCTGTCTGGGAGTGAGCTGGGCACGGTCTCTGCTTTTGCTCTCAGGGTTTGGTTCCACGTTGACAAAGACGCTCACTCGGAAAGTTGAGCCAGACCAGCGCTCATCTGTTGCTATGGTTACGAGGAGGGGAAATAATTTCCTGTGAGGTATCTTCTGATCGCTTCTGTCGGTGGCAGCAGAAGATTAGGAGACTGTGGTGACGCTCCACCCGTCTGCCAGGGACTGCGTGGCGTTCGCCTTGACCTCCTGTGTGGGGCTGTGGTCTGCCTGCCCAGCTGCGGAGATAGGATGAAACTCATTAACAACCATCAGGGTCACTTGGCTGGTTTCACTGCAGTCGTAGAATTGCCTTTACCCTATTCTCCCCTAAATGCCGGATTACATCGCAGGGAAGCTTGGGGGTGGCGAGCGTGGGGAGTGAAGCCACCCCCAGACCCAGGAGCTGCACTGTGGGCTCTCTCCTTCCTGCCCACCGGCAGCCGGGAGCCCGCCACCCGGGGACACGCTCTTGGGGGCAAGTCCCACCTCCCCGCTGACTCGGTCAGAGCTTCGGGGAGAAGGAAGGATGAGGTCAGCGCGACATCCGGGGCTTCTGGTCCGAGAGCCAAGCGGCAAGGGGACTTCCTCAGCTGTTGGGGGGCACTGGTCACAGAATCATTCTGGTCCCAGCCCCTTATAGCACCCGGGCCCTGGACAGAAGAATGTCCTGCCTCCTTCTCGGGTGGGCACAGCCCCAAGAGCAGATGGGGCCCGGGAGGGGCCTGTGGCGCCGAGGTCATCTGGAGGAACCCACCCACCCCCGACATGGTGGGCCTCTCCTTGACCCAAGGACCCGGGGGACCCCAGACCCTGCTGTCCTTATTCTTCCAGCGTGGGCAAGGCCTCCTTCCTCCACCCGCTGGTGCACGGAGGTATGGAGGGGCCAGGACAATCCAAGGTTTGGGGTCCGAGCCCTGGAGAGGCGGGCACCCCCAGGGAAGGGACGTGGTGTGGCGGGAAATCACAGAGTCTGTCTTTGGCGTGTGGACTGAGGGGCCCCGGCCACGCGGGGAGATGTCAAGTAAGCAGCTGGGGACTCTCCTCTTGCTTTTAGATGAGGTGTCACCGTCCCACCATTGACATCAAAGGCCTTACACAGCCAGTGTGACCTTGACCATGGTGGTGCCTGTGTGAGGGGTGGCTCCGAGCCCGGGGCTGGAGGAAATGGGTCTGGATTTGGAATGACTGCCCCACTGGGAGCTTCTGGGAGGAGGGGATGCCTCCAAGAGCAAAGAGAGACTCCAGACTGTGGGAGGGGTTGGGGGAGCGGGGGCGGGAGGGGTGCGGGAGGGGGACCCAAGTCCTACCAAATCCTGCTGCTGGGCTGACATGTGAGAACAGAGAACTGACCGTGGGCAGGACGCCTTCGACCGGAGACACTGTCCAGGGAGAGGGCAGAGGAAGGGGCCACGGGAAGTGCTGCCGGGGGGGGGGGGGGGGTGTGTGTGTGTGGGAGCGGCCAGTCTGCTCAGAAACTCGCGTCCTGCCTCCTTGTGTCCCCCGTGGAGGCCTGATCTTGCAGGTGTAACTGGGGGGGGGGGGGGGGTGGGCCGTGGCCCTCAGGCCCCCCTCTCCTGCCCTGCCCTGTGTCAGGGTCTCTGGCGGGACCCGGAGCCTCGTCCGAAGGCAAGAGGGGGCCGCGTCGGGGCACTCACGGGCCTCCCTGGCCGCGGGCTGGCCGTGCTGAGGGTTGGGGGCCAGGGGCAGGCGGGGGTCCTGAGTGCTCGCGGGGAGCCTCCTTCCCTTTGCCGGCGGGGGCGGGGGCGGGGGCGGCTATTGCGTTTTGATACAGAAATTGTCTGGAGAAATTACAGCGACCACAGCGCGTCCGCCGCACAGAATCGCTTCCTCTTCTGTCTCTCCTTTTCAGCGGGAGTGGGTGGGAGCGCTGCCTGGGCCCGTGCAGCCCGTTGCGGGGGCGGGGGGGGGTGTCGGAGATCGATTTGCGGCTTGGGGGAGGGGGCACGTGGCCCAGGGGCGGTAGACGGGCTCCGCGGGGCTCGCAGGCTGGGCGCCCGCCCGACACCTTCCCGACGGAGCTGCAGGGACGGTGGCGGAGCCAGGGGGAGGGCTGCTCGCCTGGCGGCCTCACAGCAGCGCCGGGGTCCGGCATTCGTACCGTTCGTCCCCATTTTCTACGCGGGGAGGCGGACTCTGAGCGGCCGACCGGAGCGTGGCCCCGGCGGTTTGTCCGTGGTGGGTCCCCCAAGCGTCTGTGTCCCTCGGCCTCTCTCACAAGGGCCCCCGGGATGGCGTCGAGGGCCCACCTGATGCCCCATCGCAAGACCCTTAACTTAATCGTCCCCACTCAGCTCTTCTGCCACGAAGCGTCCCGCATTCACAGACTCCAAGGATCAGGATGTGGCCGTCTTTGAGCCGGCCACACCGGAGTAGGGGACAAACGTCCCCGTTCGCTTGGGACTTTCCTGGCTTTGGCAAAGCCTCGTATTCCGGGAAACCCCCGGGTGCCGGCCAAATGGGACAGCCGGTCACCCTGCTGGGGGGGGGGGTGGGAGTCCTACCCTAGGGGCTCATGGAAGGAGGGCATGGCAGCCCCCAGGACCCAGCATGACTCAGGGCAGCCAGCCAGCCAAGAAGCCCCAAGGGAGTGGGCGAGTGAGCAAGTAAGTGAACGAATGCTTCTCCGGCCATCACCGGGCCCCGGACGGCCTTCCTGCCTGCGGGTCCTCTGCCTCCCGAACGTGCCTCGTGTTGTGCGTGGGGCTCTCGCTGACTGACAGCAGCTGCTGGGACGCAGAGCCCAGGCTGGCTTGGCGATGCGAGGTCACTCCTCCGTGTAGCCCTGCCTTGGTCCTCGGGACGCAGGAAGGAAAGCACACGGTGTCCCGGGCTGTGCCGAGGGGCGGCTTGCTCAGAAGCCTCAGCTTGGAGGGTCAGCACTTCAGGCCCCCTCTGGGCCCCAAAGAGGGATGGGACTGCACAGGGGTCTGGGCCCAGCACCATGGTGCCGTTGGGAGCGTGGAAGTGGACAGAGCTTCTCCAGAAGCAGCCACGTGGCCTGGAGACACGCAGGGCGGGGGCGTTGCTGTGTGTGAGCGTGGGTGCCCAGGCTTGGGAGGCGCGTGGGTGGGCAGCACTGAGAGTGGTTCCGGGGGGCACACGGGCTGCCTTGGTCCTGTTTTCCCACTGGCTGCTGAGTGCCTCGCCCTGCCACCCTCGGGGTCTCCCTCTCCTGCTGAACAGCAAAAGACGTGAGCCAGAGGCTTGTGAGTTGAGGTCCAGCCTAAACCCTGATGCCACCAAACTCACCAGAATTATGGTTAAAGTAGTAAAGCGACCTGCTAGACGTGAGCACTTCTCGAGTGTTAAAAATTACCGGGTGACCCCTTCCCATAGGCACCCAAAGAACTGGGAGCAGGATGTCAAAGCGATGTTGGCACACCCACGTTCAGAGTGGCATTCTTCACGAAGGCCATGCCGTGGAGGCCGCCAGGTGTCCATCAGTGGATGAGTGGATAAGCAAACGCGGTACATAATACGATGGAGTCTTATTTAGCCTCAGAAAGGAAGGACAGTTCACGACGTGCTATAACACGAACGACCCTTGAGAACATTACGCTGAGTGAAATAAGCCGTCCTCCAAGAAATGACCGGTGCTTTGATTCCACTTACATGAAATCCCACTCATGTGAGAGGAGTCAAATTCAGAGACAGAAAGTAGGATGGGGGGATGGCACCAGGGGCTAGGGAGGCTGGTAGGGGTGAGGGTTCACAGAACAGAGTTTCAGTTTGGGGAGATAAAAACGGTTCAGGAAATGGGTGGTGGTGACAGTTGCACAATGATGTGAATGTACTTAATGCCCCTGAAGTGCACCCTTAAAATGGGCCAGAAGGGTAGATTTTATGTCATATATACTTTCTCACGATAAAAAAAAATGTCAAAAAATAGATGGTGCCTCTACTGCAGCATCCTGACTTACGCTCCTGCCTTAAACACCCCGAAAGCTAGACACAAAATACATACAATTGTTTTCAGACATTAGACAGTGGGCAGCATGGAACTGGGATCCCTAACTCACGGAGTGAGCCCTCCCGTGCTCTGAAGATGGTTTCCAGATGCAGGGCAGGGAGGAGGGACCTGCACAGGACCTGGTGTGCTCCCTGGGTCATACCTGGGAAGCTGAGATGTCTCAAGTTTGCAGAGAAGAAACCCAGAGAAGAGTGAGATAGGCAGAGAAAGAGCTCCAGAATTCTGCACAGGGGCTCCCATGGGTCTTGGCCCGACTGCGGTTGTCCCGTGCATGGAGTGTGAATTCTAAGAGCAACTTTGCAGAAGGGACAATGATCAGAATGCCGCAAGGTGAACAATTTTCAGAGCTCCCACAGGCCTGGACCATCTGTGTTTCCACCAGCTGGTGTGGAAAGAACTCATTCAGTAGGGACACCACAAAAGCCTTGCCTTTGTAGTGGGCTGAACTGATCCTGGGGAAAGGGCTACCCGAGACCTGTCTCCAAAGCATCCAAACAAGCCTCCAAAGGACCAAAGGGCCAAGCTTATCTAAGTTATCCAAGACCAAAATGCTTGCCAGAATGAAGCCCATACTCATTAAAGGAAGGGAATGGAATCTAGCCCTCAATGTGCAAAATCCAAGGTGATGTCCAGCATCCGATCAAAAATCACTAGACAGGCAAAGGCATAGGGAGATGTGACCCTTGAACAGGAGAAAAATCAGTTCATAGAGGCAGACCCAGAAATGACAGAAATGGTGGAAAAGGATATAAAAACACCAGTTATAAATATGTTCCATATGCTCAAGGATTTAAAGAAAAACACGACCAGAGTGAGGAAAGAAATAAGACACAAGAATTCCAAATGTAAATTACAAGAGAGATGGAAAGTAGAGTATCGGGAGTGAGCGTCTCACTGGACGGGATTGGACACGGCAGAAAAACCAGTGGGTTCACGTTAGCGCTTAGAGCAGGAGTCGGCAACCTGCGGCCTGCTGGCCTGCTTCTGGGAATGAGCTCTGCTTGCAGCCACCCTCGTAGGCTGTGCGTGGTCTGTGGCTGCCTTCGCACCCCCACACCCCAGCTGAGTGCTGGCAACCAGGATGCCACGGCCCCCAAAGGCCTGGCCCTTCCCAGAGAAACTTTGCTGACTTTCAAGCATTTACGGCTTCCGGTATTTGGGATCTCGTCACACTGTGAATTGTAGAGCAAACCCTCTCTTTCAAAGGTGACGCGCATATTAATTTTCAGCCAATTGGGTTGGAAAGGTTCAGAATCGGCAGAACACGAGTTCCCGGGGATGGGAGCCGTAACCGTGGGGTGCTGTTCGGACGCAGAGGAAGGGCTGTTGACAAGAGCCGGCGGCCAGAGCCTGTGCTGCCCTGGGCACCAGGGTCTCTGTCCTGCCAGCTCCTAGGGGCTCTCCCTGTTACCCCGAGGACACGAGCCCTGCCGAGGGGCACGTCTGCCTCGTTCTCCACCCCAGGCCGCACAAGGCTCCCGAGCGGATGAGGGAGCCGGGCCGGATACACGGGGATCGGCTGTGAGTCAAGCCAAACTCAGCTTCTCTTCTAGGAGCAGCGAGTTCCCTCCTCCTCCTCCCTGCACCTCTCTTTTTCAGTTTTTAGCTGACATCTATAATTTGGAAAGCCATAAAAATGAATACAGATGAAATATTAGAGGATGGCAGTGTGAGAAAAGCGTGAACAAAGAGGCCCTCACCGCTTCAAATAGGTCTTAAAACTGCTTTCATCCGCACGCTCGCCTCAGCCCTGCGAAATTGATTCATTGACCAAATTGGCCATTTAAAATTCAAAAGCCTGTGTTCTCTGAGCGCAGCGCCCTCCTCTCCAGATTTATGGGGCCGTAGGGAGGCACCCGGGGTGTCTCTGGTTTCTTTTTTGAGGATGATCTACAGTGAGGCGACAGGCCCCTTCTTCCTGGAGAGCCCACGCTCGCCTACCCGGGCCTAAAGTGGCGGCTGCCCAGCGCCAGCGCCTGGACCCGAGGGCACCTTTGTGGGTGCTGGCCCAGGGCCCTGTCCGGGGGGCTGGCCTCCCCCCACCCTCCTGTCCTGGGCTGAGGCTCCCCCCGATCAGGGATGAGGACTGGCAGAGTGCACAGGACAGTTTTCTCAGTGGAAGTGAACCCACCGTTATTCAGTTGAAGGCTCCATGGCTCTGCCTTGTGGAAGGACTCGGAAGCCATTGAACTTACTCCCCTGGGCCCCGCACACGTCACCCCTCTGCCGGCCACCTTCCTCCCCGCCTCTCCCAACCCCGGGCTGGGTAGGGACATTTGCTGATTGTCACATCCTTGACACATCACATCCTGCCCGTGGTTCACCTGAACCTGGGACCAGATCTGGTCGCCTGTGGGCCCCATGTCCAGCACAGCCTGGACAGGTTTCGGGGCATTTGGCAAAGAAATGTGGGTGCCGGCAGAGGAAAGTCCAAGCGTGCACTGAGGGGGTACAGGTGGGCCTCGCGAGCCCCAAGCCCCCCACCTCCCACGAGCAGAAGGTCAGCCCCGACCCAGGCGGACCCCCGGCTGAGGCCTCAGCCCCTGGGAGGCTGGACCGTTTCTCCCTGCCCCCACTGAGGGGAGGTGGGACCCCCACAAAGCCTCAACTCTCTATTTTAACTACTCTATCCTATTTTGTAACTTTAATTATATAATAAGTGACACACTAAAAAACCATCGTTAAATTTTAAGCCTTTGTAATAACACCATTTTATTACATTTTGATGACTTTATAACTATGATACTTTATTATTCGTTCCATGTTATTTTATGACGGCACAGTGAGATTTTTATACCCAATTATGGTACTGGCTGATCGTTAAACACGTCTAACACATAAGTCCTGGGTCCCCAGGAGCGCCCACGTTAAAAGAGGTAGGAGGCCTTCCTCACTTATGGGTCGTGCCGGGTCCATCGGCGCGGAGAGGCTGATTCTGCCATGGGGCCAGACAGGAACACGTAAGGGCGGTGGGGCATCTACGACTCAGCCAGACAAACCACACCTGGAAGGCCATGGAGAGCAGGATGTGTCCACATCCTGGGGCTCCCGGGTCACTCCCCAGTGGCCCTCTCCCTATCCTGGTGACAGGCCTACAGGCCTCCTCCAGGAAGGCCTCGAGGCCCTGCCAGAAGGCTTCTCTGGCCTCGGGATGTCCTCCATGACGTGCCAAGGAGGCTCTCTTTTCCTCAGCTGGGGGACCCCTGTAGGACCTGGGGAGTTCTGGTCCACCCGCCTCCTGTTATAGAGGCAGAAACTCAGACCCGGGAGGGGGTAGTGTGTCGAGGCCGCCTGAAGTCTTCCGTGGCTGCCCCAGGAGGAGGACCCAGGCCTGCGTGCTGAGGACTGAGCACGCACGGGGCTTCCCCGGGAGAAGACAGGGCAGGGAGACTCGGAGGGGGCAGTGCCGGGCAGGAGAGGAGGAAGGAGGGGCAGACAGGGGGTCCGCGCTCTCATGGAGTCTCGCCCGGCTCCCTCTTCACCAGACAGAGGCTCCCGTGTGGTGGTGGGGAGCCCGGGGAGGACCCCGTGAGTGGGGGCCATCCACCCGGGTGGGCGTACCCCTCTCGGGCTGAGCGCTCGCTGGGGGCAGAGGGAAGGCCCTGGACCCTTCGGAGAAGGAATTCTAAATATACCCGTGGTCGGGGGTCCACTCCGTTTGGCCTGCGAAGCTCTGCCCGTGGCCGCCTCTACCACCTGCCCCATCCGTCTTGGCCCCTCTCCTGGCACCTGTTCTGGCCCCTGGGGTCCCCCACTCCTGCCCACCCCTGGGGCGGTCTCTTGGACACCCGCGAGGGGGGAGCACAGGCTTGGGGAGCGCCCTGGTCCCCTCCCAACCCCCATCCCTCCCTCCTGCGCGCCCGTCTTCTCTGATTCCCTGTTGGGCCTGGGGCTGAGGAAGTGCGGTGGGAACCCCGCTCCCGGGGCGCCTGCCGTGCAGCCCGGCACACCTCTGCCTTCCGTGCTCGGGGCTCCAATCCTCCAGCCTTCCCATGGCAAACAGGGCAGGGGCTCCGGGGCGCCTGCCCAGGCCTGGGGCACCTGCAGCGACAGTGAGAAGTGGCTCGTGTCCGTGTCTCCGGGGAGCCGAGGTGTGGCCGTCTGTCCGTCTGTCTAGGTGCGGGCAGGCCCCCAGCGCTGTCGGGGAGCCATGTCTCACAGCACGGGGCTCGCTGTCCAGCCCCGGGATTCAGTGGCTTCGTTCAGCCCGTGGCGGGATTTGACCGTCTCCGGAGGAACCTCCGTTACCAGAGCTGGGAGCCGTCAGCCCCTCGTCCTGCGGCTGCAGCGAGGGGGGACCCTGGGGCCACAGCCCCCCTGGGCTTGTAACTGCGACAAGGTGAGGTCAGCCCCCGGCCGGGGACCCCACGGCATCCTGCCCGTTTGCCTAAAAGTGAGCAAATGAAATAGAAAAAATCAGAGGCCTTGGCACGAAGTGTCCTGGGAGATTCTGGATCCATCTTTTAGGGTTTTTTTTTTTTTCCACCTGGTGGGCCCCCGGTGCCTGGAAGGGCGCTGTCTCCGTGACGCCTTAACAAGGAGAAGGCGCACAGACAGGGCAGCGGGGGCCGGGGTTGGTCCCGGGTCCCCATGCCATGCCTCCCTGTGTCCTCTGGCGCACCCTGCCTGCCCAGGGAGCGGGGCTCTGGGGCTTGATGTGACCCAGGCCCGTCACGTGCTTCCTGAGTGGGCGGCCGAAGCCGGTGTGGCCCTTCCCAAGCGTCCGCAGAGGGTAAGACGGCTTTCTCGCGGCCCCTCTGAGCCGCAGCTTTCTTGTCTGCAGAATAGGGCTCTGCTGTTTCTTTCAAACTACAGGCGAGACAGTTTTTGGTATATTTACAGAGTTGTGCGACCAGACCTCCGCCACAATCTAATTTTAGAACATTTTCGTCACGCCCGAGAGAAACCCCTTCTCTCTTTGCTGTCACTCCCCTCACACCCCTGTCCTCGCAGCCACTAACCCACGTTCCGTCTCTACAGACCTGCCTGTTCCACACACTTCACGTTCAAGGAGCCACTTAGTCTGTGGTCTTTCGTGACCGGCTTCTTCCACGGACCGTAATGTCTTCAATCCGCGTCCCAGCGTGTCGACCCCACATTCCTTTCACCGGGAAAATGACCCCAGCGCAAGGAGGCATCCCCGTCTGTTTACGCATCGTTTGCGTCGTTCCCACCCGTGGGCCGCTGGGAACGGCCTGCCGTGGGCGTGGCTTCAGCCCTCCCGGGTCTCCACCGGGGGCACAGGTGCCACATGAACCCTGTGTCCTGGCCTGAGTGCCGGCCTCTGACCCAGGGTCGAAGCCGTTCTCCGGGGGAGGGAGGAAGAACCCCTCCCGTCCCGACACAAAACCCCTGTCTGCACCCGCACCACGCCGCCCTCCCCCCCGAGGCAGCAGAGAGGAGCCGCCTGGGCTGGATTCACGCGCCCCCTCGCCTCGTCCCTCTCACGGCGGAAGAGGCCTGCTGGCTTTGAGGCCGGTTAGGGCCCCGGCACCAGAGGCTGGCACGCTGGACGTGCACTGGGAGGGGTCTGGCCTGAACGGAGGCTGAAGGTCCCCTGAGTGTCCTGGCGGGGCCAGCCTCGGCCGGTCCAGGGGACCCGGGGGTGGGCACGGGGTGTCCCCCGCGGAGCTGAGGCTGTGACTGGGGGAAGCAGGCGGCCTGGCGACCTCTGGCTGCGAGAGCCTTCCCGGACATTTCCCGGTCAACAGGGCTGCGGGAGGGGGCCGGGCGGGGGACACCGCGGTCTCCCGTGCGTGGGGGGTGTGCAAAGCCTCCAGTGTGCCCCCTGAGCAGGAACGGGATGCTGGTCAAGTCTGTGCAAGTGAAGAACCTGCTAACACCCCGCCTCACCCACGGCCCAGAGAGCACCGGCGGCCGAGACCTGTGGCCACGTGCGGATGCCGGCTCCTGGGAGTGGCCCGGGGCCCGTCTGCCGAGGTCAGGGGTCTGGCCGTCTGCTGGAGGACACCGACGGTGGCCCGGTCAGTGCTGCGTTTCAGGAAAGCCGTTCTGGCAGCCCCACCTCTCCCCGGGGCTGGGACCCCAGGGTCGGGGGAGGGGCAGAGACTGGTTCCGAGGCCACGAGGCTCAGAGGGACGAGCATCCCCGGCCTCCGTTTCTTTCTTGGGGGCCGTCCTCGTCCCTGGTCTCTTCCCTCCTCTGGACTGTCTTCCCCCCACTGAGGATTCTCAGGGACCCCAAGGTCCTGCCCTGGCGTGCACACCCCTGGGGGCGCCTGACCCACCCAGGGGGCCTTTGTAGAAGGCGAGGAACCAGAAACACCCCCTGCAGCCTGAAAGAAGCAAACAGGGCCGTTGTGAGCTGCCCACAGAAGCCACGTGGCAGAGTCCGTAGCCGCCTCTGGGAGCCCACAGCGGTCCTCAGCCCGCAGCCCACAGGAAAGCGGAGAGCGGACTCCTCTGGCCTCCACCACGACCTTGACAGCCTCCGGGGCGACAGGAAGGAGCGTGGCCCTGACACAGAGACCGCAGCCCTGCGAGCTGAGCAGAGGACGTGTACCCACACGAGGTCCCCAGCGCGGGCAGCGGGAGATGATCCACTTGTGTTGTGTGAGCTGCAGACGACCCGTACATCCGTCCCCAGCGGAGGGAGCCACACCCGGGTGTCCAGAAGGACAGGGCGGCGGACGGGGCAGGGAGGGCAGCCGAGTTACACCGCTCGGGGACCAGGCCCCACCCGGCTTGGAAGGGCGGCCTTGCTGGGAGCCCGGCCGGCCCCCGCCCTGACTTGGCCAACCCCCCCGCTCCACCCGCCAGACGAGCCTGCCAGGGACGGGGAGGCCGCCCGCTGTCCGGCCCACCTGCCTGGGGGCTGCGGGGAGAACGGGGTCCCCAGCAGGGGGGTGGGGGTGTGCCCCTCAGCAGACGGGGTCCCGGTGGCCCAGGAGAGCCCCACGATGAACTCGGGTCAGTCCTGGCCGTCACCCGGACCTCCTGTCCAGCCTCCCTGATGTTCTCTGGATGCGACAGCAAGAGCACCCACAACAGAGGCACCAAGAACGGGACGTACCACATCGAACTAGGAAACGATACACAGAATGAAGAGGCAGCCTCCGGAATGAGAGGAGATGTTCGCACCCCCTGTCTCCGGCAAGGGCACGGTGCCCCAAAGACATAAATATACAGCTCGACGGCGACGATGAAGCGAAAACAATCCGACTAAAGCGGGCAAAAGCCTCCCTGTTTTCAAAGAAGACATCGGAATGGCCAGTAAGTCCATGAAAAGGTGCTCAGCCTCACTCATCATCAGGAAAACGCAAACCAAAACCACAATGAGATCTTTCTCACCTTATATCTGTTAGAATGGCTGTTGCCAGAAAGGGATAAATGCTGGCCGGGTTGTGGAGAAGCGACGACCCTCGGGCACTCTTCATGGGTGGGAATGCAAACTGTTGCATCTGCTGTGGAAAACAGTATGAAGAGTCTTCAAACAATTAACAGGACAGCCGCCTTATGATCTGGCAGTCTCCCTTCTGGGTGCACATCCGTAGGAAATGAAGTCACTGTCTCAAAGAGATATCTGACCTTCACCAGCCAAGACATTAACATACAAAACAGATGGATAAAGAAGATGTGAGATCACGCACACACACACACACACACACACACACACACGCACACACACTCATGCAGGAATATCATTCAGCCACGAAAAAGGAGATCTTGCTGTTTGAGGCAACGTGGATGCGTCTCAAGGGCATTAAGTTAAACAAGCAAGATGGAAAAAGACAAATATTGTATGTTCTCACTTCTATGTAGAATCTTAAGAAACCGAACTCCTAGAAGCAGAGGGTAGGCAGTGGGGGGTGGGGGAAATGGGGAGAGGTGGATACAAAGGATACAACTTCCCGTCATGCGGTGCCCGGATGGCTCAGTCAGTGAAGCATCCGACTCTCGGTTTCAGCTCAGGTGGTGATCTCTCCGTTTCGTGAGTTCAAGCCCCGAGTTGGACTCTGCACGGATGGTGTGGAGCCTGCTTGGGATTCTCTCTCTCTCTCTCTCTCTCTCTCTCTTTCTCTCTCGCTCTCGCTCTCTCTCTCTGCCCCACCCCCACTTGCGCTGTCTCTGTCTCTCTCAAAATAAATAAATAAACATTAAAAAAAAAAAAAAAACTTCCCCGGTTCTAAGATGGTTAGTGTCCAGGGATCTCACGTACAGCACGGTGTTTGGCGTTAACAATACCGTGTTGTATGTTCGACGCTGCTGTGGACGTGGCACCACCATGACAACAACGAAACGGTAATTACGTGAGGCGAAGGGTGTGTTAACCGACCTCACTGTGGCAAGGAGTTCTCAGAATATATGCATCGATCCCGCCCAGCGCCCAGGTTAAACCCGCACAGTGGTATGTGTTGCTGACTATCTCAACAACCCTGGGGAGGACGAAGCAAACCTCTCCTCCGGGCCCCCCGGCCGAGCTCAGGCTCTTTCCCAAAGGAAGCTGTTCCACGTCACAGTGGACCTGACCCTATTCGTGTGACCACTTGCCTGTGGGTCTCCTAGTTCTCCGTTTTCAGGTGCTTTTTCCCGCCTCTATGAGCCAGGCCACGAGCAGAAACAGCCCTTAACACATGAGGTTGGCGATTCTATGGAAGCAAAGCCCAAGGCTGTGCTAGGGGCTGAGCCCTCGTCACGTTCGCACGGTGACGCTCTGACCCTCAGGACAGCCCAGACCCCAACTGTATTGGGAGACGGAGTCTTTCAAGGGGCGATTATGTTAAATATGGGCATTAAGGTGGATCCTAATCCAACACGACTGGTGTGCTTATAACAGGAAGAAATCTGGACACAGACCTCGTGAAGACAGGGGGAGCAGGTGCCGTCCACACGCCCAGGACAGGGGCCTCGGGAGGACCCAGCCGTGCCCACGCCTGGACCTCGGGCTCCCAGCCTCCAGGACTCACAAGTAGATGCGGTTCGGGGCCCTGGGCCGGTCCCGTGTGGGGCAGCGGGGCGGACGGGTGCGGCCGGGGACGTGGGGGCTGAGGCCACACGCAGGAGTTCCTTGAGCCCGCGTCCCTGGATTCCTTTCCCACCAACAGTGCAGGAGTGGCCGGCATATTTAGAACTTCTTTTAAGTGCCTCCTGCGTTGTAAGGACTCCTCGCTCCTGCCTGGGCCGCTCGCGGTCTCCCAGACTTCCTGGCGGCGTCTTTATTTTACTTTATTTTACATCAGAGTCTCTAAGACATCTTGAATTTGTTTTCGATTAAGACGCGGGGCGGCCTCCCTTTTAGGTGCTGCTGGGTGCAGCTGGCTGTCCCGGCCCCACGCGTGACAAGGTGCTTCCTCTTGTGCTGGAACGAGGGCCCTGGTCTCGCGTTGCCGTCCGGCCTCTCATGAGGCTGGGGCCGTGCTGTGGTGCTTCTCCTCCTACACCAGTGCTGGCCGGCTGTGCCACTGGGGCTCTTGTCTACTCCTGAGTCAGCTGGCTTGCGCTGCCATTGCCCCCTAGACGGGGGGATCAGGTGCCCGCACGGCTGGCTTTTGGTGAGGAAGCCCCGCTCCCGGCTGGCGGGCATCTTCCGCTGGGTCCTCAGATGGCGGACAGGGAGAGCCTTTCTTACAAGGGCACTGGCGCCATCACGGGGCCTCGTCTAAAATCCCCTCCGAAAGGCCTGACCTCCAAACACCATTATAGGAGGGGTCAGGGCCTCAACTGTGGATGGGGGAGGGGGGAACATTCAGCGCGTGACGCTTATCATGTAAACTTCAAAATAATTGTACCTAAGTCAGCAACAAAGCCCTCAGGCCTGCTGGGGATCTAATCAAACTGTATTACGGTGGAACATCAGTCTCCGTAGAATGACACCGTTTATCTCCAGAGTTCTTACCCGGACAGCGGAATGTCTGTTCTGCGTCCTTAAATGAGATGCTACACTCTCCTCACACGGGTCGGGGGGGGGGGGGGGCGGAAACCACTCCAGGTCTTTCAGGCAGAGGGCGTGTAATGCTGGGGACTGGGGGAGGGGAGACACCGCGGGGAGGGCAGGGGGGTGGAGGGACTGCCAGATGGGCACGGCCACCCCAGGGCTGGACCGCAGGGACGGGAGAGGGGTGGCAGCTCTTCTCTTCCGCCCTTACCCCTGCGCTGCTCCTGGCTTCCCCACTATGGAGAAGAGGCTGTTTTCCCTCTCCATTTCTCGATGCTTCTTGTCTGAAAAGAGAGGACATCTGATCTCACGTGATTATGTGAGATCCTCTGGTTCTCACATTTTCCCGTTAATTCTCCTTTTCGAAATACAGCATCTGCAGGGACGCCTGGCTGGCTCAGTTGGTTGAGCGTCCGACTCTTGGTATCGGCTCGGGTCATGATCTCCTGGTCTGTGAGTTCAAGTCCCGAGTCGGGCTCTGCACTGACAGTGGGAAGCTTGCTTCGGATTCTCCCTCTCTCTCTGTCCCTGCTGGCGCTCACTTTCTGAAATAAAATTAAAAAAAAATTAGAGATGTAATTTCAGATCATGTAAATCTCCTATGTAGCGTGTTCAAGGCAATGTGTTGGTGTATCCACAAGGCTGTGTGGCAGCCTCACGTCCTAATTCTGGCGATTTCCATCTCCCACGACTACTTGGCACGCTTGATTATAAATGCCATCCCACAATATGTAACTGTTCTTACTGGCTTCTCTCGCTTAAAATAATCTTTTCAAGATTCATCCTCGCACACATCCTCCTAGCATTCATCGGCACATCATTCCTTGTTCATTGCCAGGTAATATTCCATCGTGCGGACATAGCACGCGCCATTTATCGTCAGCGGCTGCCACTTGCGGCTCCTGTGAGTAATGCTGCCAGGAACACTCATTTGTAAGGATCGCGTACGTGAGTTTCATTTCTCCCGGGTGTATACACTTCAACGCAGAACTGGATCCTATGGCAAATCTGTCTGCCGTTTCGAGAAACTTCCAGAGTGGCTTGCAAAACAGCTGCATCACGTTATAGTCCTGCTAGCAAATTATGAGAGTTCCAGTTTCTCCAACCCTCAACGGCACTCGCTATTATGTCTTTTTATTCTAGCCGGCTGCTGAGCGTGGCTCCTGCCGTGGCTTTGCCGTGCCGTTCCCTGGGGAGCGATGATGGTGAGTAACGCCTCTCATGCTTATTGGCCATTCGTATGTCTTCTCTGAAGACACGTCTGTTCAATCCTTCGCCTATTTTAAAATCGGGCCGTTGGCATTTCATTATTGAGTTGTAAGGATTTTATGTAAAAAGGATACAAGTCTCTTATCAGATCAATGATTTGCAAACATGTTCTCCAAGTGTGTGGGCTGTACGTCCACTTTCTTGGTGGTATAATCTGTGGCCGGAAGTTTAAAACGTTGGCAAAATCCAGTTTGCTTCTTTTTCCTGTGTCACTTGTGGTTTTGGTGTCACAGCCTAGAAATCACTGCCTGACACAAGGTCATGAACATTTACCCTTTAGTTTCCTTCTAAGAATTTTATATTTATAGTTTATCTCTGACGTGTTGGTCTATGACCCATTGTGAGTTTCCATTCTGTCGGAGTGTGAGTTAGGGGGTCTGGCTTGGTTCTTTCGCAAGTGGACAGATGGCCGTTCCAACACCATTTGTTGAAAAGACCACTCTACTTACTTGTGCTGGAAATACAGTGATTGAAATTTGTTGAAACCTTGTTGACTATGAAAGTGAAGATGAGCTTCTGGATCCTCAGTCCTACTCCCTTGGTCACACAGCTGCTCTCACACCAGGGCCACACTGTTTTTATTCCTTTGCCTGTTTTAAAATCATAAAGTATGAGTCTTCCAACCTTATTCTTCTTTGAAACTCTTCTGCTTCTGATAGTCTGGGTCCCTTGCATTTGCATATCAAATTTAGGATTTTGAGTCTGTCGATTTCTGTAAAGAAGCCAGGTGGGATTTTTGATAGGAATTATGTTGAATCTGTAGATCAATTTGGGGAATATTACCATCTTACCAATATTAATTATTTGGATCCATGAACGTGGAATATATTTTTATTTGTTTCGTCTTCAATTTCTTTCAACAATGTAGTTTTCAGTGAGCTAATCTTACACTTCTTTTGTTAAATTTGTACCTAAATATTTTCTTTTTTATGCTATTGTCAACGGAACTGTTAATTTTATTTTTGGATTTTTTTGTTTTGCTAGTGTGTAGATATACAATTGATTTTTGTGTAATTAATCTTATATTCTGAAAACCTACCAAACTAGTTTGTTAGCTATAGTAGTATTTTGTGGATTCCTCGTGACTTTTGATACACGTAATACCGTCGTCTGCAAATAAAGATCGTTTTGATTCTTTTATAATCTGAATGCCTTTTATTTCATTTTCTGCCCAGTTGTCCTAGGTAGAACTTCCGGTACAATGTTGGTAGAAGAGGCAACAGCACAGATCCTGGTCTCCTTTCTGTTCTGAGGAGGAAAGGTTTTCAGTCTTCTGCCGCTAAGTGTGAAGTGAGCTTGAGGGGTTTGTGGATACTTTTTATCAGGTTGAGGAAGTTCCTCTGTTCCTAGTTTTTTGAGTGTTTTTATCACAAACGAGTGTTGGATTTGGTCAAACACTTTTTCTGTATCTATTGAGATGATCATGTGGTTTTTGCCCTTGATTCTCTTAATGTTAATTGATTTTTGTACGGTAAGTTGACCTTGTGTTCGAGGGATAAATCCCTCTTGGTCGTGGTGTGTAATCCTTGTTATATGCTGCCGGATTCAGTTTGCTATTATTTTGTTGAGGATTTTCTCGTTTGTATTGACAAGAGAATTCACTGGGGATATTGGTCTGTAAATTATTTTCTTGTGATGTCTTTATGAGGTTTTTGCTGAAGGGCAATACTGGTTTCATAAAATAAGTTGGAAGTGTCCTCCCCTCTTCTGTTTTTTGGAAGACTTTGTGAAGGATTCATATTCCATTTGGTAGAATTCACCAGTGAACCTACTGAACCTGGGCTTTTCCTTTGTGAGAAGTTTTTGATTTCTAATCCAATCTCTGATTACGAGTCTATTAAGGTTTCTCCTTTATCTTGCATTGGTTTGGGTAGTTTTTCTCTTCCTAGGTTTTTCTTGTTTCATCTGAGTTATCTAGTTTGTTGGAACACAGCTGTTTATAGTATTTCTTTCTAATCCCTTTTATTTCTGTAAGACCAGTAATGATGGCCCCCTTTTCGTTCCTGATTTTAATAGTTGGAGTCTTGTCTCCTTTCCTCTTGGTCAGCATATCTAAAGATTTGTCTCTTTAGTTTTTTCAAAGAACCAAACTGTGTTCAATAGGACAAAACTTTTGGTTTTGCTGACTTCCTCTATTGTTTTGTAGTCTCTATTTCATTTGTTTCTGCCCTAGTCTTTATTATTTCCTTCCTTTTGCTTGCTTGGGGCTCAGTTTACTCTTCTTTTCGAGTTTCTTAAGGTAAAAGGGTAGGTTATTGATTTGAGATCTTTTTTTTAAATTACTATTATTTTTATTTTACATAGAGCACGAGTCGGGGAGAAGGGTAGAGGGAGAGTGAGAATCTCAAGCAGACTCCACACTTAGCGCAGAGCCCAATGCGGGCTCGATCCCGTGACCCTGGGATCATGGCCTGCCTGAGCTGAAATCAAGAGTCAGGTGCTCAACTGACGGAGCCACCCAGGCGCCCTGAGATCTTATTTTTGAATATAGATGTTTACCGCTGTAAAGTCCCCTCTGAGCATCCTTATTTGCTTTAGTTGCACCTCATAAGTTTTGATATCTTATGTTTTCATTTTTACTCATCTAAGTGTATTTTCTTTTTTTTTTTTTTAATTTTTTTTTTCAACGTTTTTTATTTATTTTTGGGACAGAGAGAGACAGAGCATGAACGGGGGAGGGGCAGAGAGAGAGAGGGAGACACAGAATCGGAAACAGGCTCCAGGCTCCGAGCCAGCAGCCCAGAGCCTGACGCGGGGCTCGAACTCACGGGCCGCGAGATCGTGACCTGGCTGAAGTCGGACGCTTAACCGACTGCGCCACCCAGGCGCCCCCTAAGTGTATTTTCTAATATCCCTTGAGGTTTCTTCTTTGACTCCCTGGATATTTAAGAGTATATTGGTTAATTTCCACATATTTGTGAATTTCCAAATTTCCTTTTATTATTGATTCCTAGCTTCATTGTGGTAGGAGAAAATATTTTGTATCATTTAAATCCTTTTAAATGTATTTATGTGTGGCTTATAGTCTAACATAGGATCTATCCCCAAGTATGTTGTGTGTATACTTGAGAAGATGTATTCTACTGCTGTTGTGCGGGGTCCTGTACACATGTCTCTTAGGTCTGGTTACTTTATAGTGTCGTTCAAGTCCTCTATTTCCTTATTGATATTCTGCCTGCTTGTTCTTTCCGTTACTGAAAGTGACTTCTTCAGTGATTACAGTTTCATTGACTCTTTCTCCCTTCAATTGTCAGCTTCACTTCATGTATTTTTAGAGTCTGTTGCTAGTTGCACATATGTTTAAAAAGAAGTATGTTCATATTTCTCCCATGAATTGGCCCTTTTATTGCTGTGAAATGGTCCTCCTCGTGCCGAGTAACATTTTTTGTGTTTTTCAGTTGATTTTTGTCGGATCATAGTGCAGTCACTCTGGCACTTTTATCTAGTTTCATCCTTTCTTTCGACCTGTTTGTATCTTGGGATCGCAAATGTGTTTCTTGTAGACCCACATGGTTGGATTATGGGCTTTTTTTTCCCCCAGGCGATCGGACAATCTCTGCCTTTTGATTGGAGTATTTGACCCATTCACATTTAGAGTTATTGTTGATATAATTAGATTTACACCTGCCATTTTGCTTTTTGTTTCCTATGTCTTAACGTCATTTTCACTCCTCTATTCTTGTGTGACTGCTGTACTTTGTATAAAGTAGATGCTTTCGGGGCGCCTGGGTGGCTCAGTCGGTTAATCGTCTGACTTCAGCTCAGGTCATGATCTCGCAGTCCGTGAGTTCGAGCCCCGCGTTAGGCTCTGTGCTGACAGCTCAGAGCCCGGAGCCTGCTTCGGATTCTGTGTCTCCCTCTGTCTCTGCCCCTCCCCTGCTCATGCTCTGTCTCTCTCTGTCTCAAAAATAAATAAAAACATTTAAAAAAAATTTTAAAGTAGATGCTTTCTAGTGCAACATGAAGAATCACGCATTTCTTTAACAATTTATGTAACAATAAAATTACCTATTTGAGTTATTTTTTGTGGTCTCTCTAGGGCTTACGGTGTATATTTTTTTAACTTATCAGAATCGAGTTCAGACTCATACTGACTTAGTTCCAGCAAAATACAGAAACTTTGCTCTTGTTCTGCTCGGTTCACTCCCTCTTTCTGTGCTATTATTATATATCTTGCACCCACATATGTTACAAACTGAACAATACGTCGTTAGAATTATTAGTTTATTTTACCATGTCTTCTAAAGAGGCTGAGACGAGAATGGAGAGCAAGTATATATTTGTGGAGCTTCTAATTTTAACCTTATTTACCTGTTTTTTATTGTCTTCATTTCTTCCTGTGGACTCAAATTCACATCTCACATCACCTCTTACAATGTGGCTTTGCCCCACCACTCTCATTCTGTTATTATCAGCCGTATCACACAGCTGTCCATGATACAGGCCCCCAAGTACAACATACTGTTTCATGAATTTGCTTTTAAAGTAAGTCAGGAAAGAAGAAGAAATATGCAATTATAGTCTTTCATAATTACCTACGTAATTACCTCTACTGACATTTTTATTTGTACGGATTTGAATTACTATCTTGTGCTACTTTCTTTCAGGCTGAAGAGCTTTTTTTAGTATTTCTTGTGAGGCAGATTTGCTAGCAACTAATTATCTCGGTTTTTATTTAGGAAAACCTCTATCTCACCCTCATATTTTAAAAATAGCATTGCTGGATATAAGACTTTTGGTTGGCAGACTTTTCCTTTCAACATGAACTACTTCATCCCATTGCTGTCTGGTCGCCAATGTTTCTAAGCCAGCTGTTCATTTCATTGGGGTTCTTTTGTACGTGAGGAGTTGATGATTTTCTCCTGCAGTTTTTAAGATCTTGCCTTTGTCTTCCATTTTTTGGTTTTCATGTGCTTTGGCACCCCTCTGTGTATCTCCTCCTTGGAATATTGAGTTCCTTGGATGAGGAGTTTGTACTTTTCATCAGATTTGGGAAACTTTCAGCCATTACTTTTTCTAGTATTTTCCCTAGTCCTATCTGGTGCTCCCATGCAACGTGTGCTTAGTGGTATTCCACATTTCATTGAGGCTCTGCTCATGTCTCTTCATTTTGTTCCTCTCTATTCTTCACACGGCATAATCTCTACTGATCTCGCATTAAGTTTGCGGATTCTTTCTTCTGCCAGCTGCACTCTGCCGTTAACCTCTCTGGTGAATTTTTCACTTTATTTATTGTACTTTTCCACTCCAGAATTTCCAGTGATGTCCCAGTCACCATAAGCACACCTGACGGCTAGAGCTTGGTTTCTAAGACCATTCTCCAGCAAAAGGAACCAGAGATTCTTGGCGGGACAGCTGATTCCAGGGCTGGGTCAGCGATCACACAAGAGGAGCCTGGAACATCTTGTGGTGCCAGAATGTAAAGAAGGAGTTAAAACCCCCGCAAGGATGGAATTATGTCAAAGGGACACAGGAGCCAACTTGAAAGGGCTCCTGACGGCCAAAGCTGGAACAACCTGAGCATTAAAATAAACTAGTAGGGCTGCCTGGGTGGCTCAGTCGGTTGAGTGTCCGACTCTTAATTTTGGCTCCGGTCGTGATCCCAGGGTTATGGGATTGAGTCCTGTGTTGGGCTCTGAGCTGAGTGTGGAGCCTGCTTAAGATTCTCTCTCTCCCCTTCTGCCCCTCCCCTGCTTGCTCTCTCTCTCAAATAAAATTAGAAAAACAAAACAAAAAAACAAAGATAGTAGTCGAAGATTATAGCCCAAGGCATAAAAACACCTGAGTCCGTGCTGGTCTAAGTAAGAGGGGGGAAGGGGCAAACGTCCCAGGTAGAAGAATTGCAGGGAACTACGTAAGCACTCCACCCTCCCCGCCCCTCGAGTGGGCTGCTCGTGGGGACTTTCCTCTAAGAGGTAAAGGAGGACAAGCGGGCAAAAGAGTCACAATGCCGAGTGGAGCCTCGGAGGGGCCTGACAGCATGGCGTCAGCTGGATCGTCGCGGTCAGGACCACAGCGGGAAGTCAAGGTGGTCACGTGTGCCCTTTTTTTTTTTTTAATGTTTATTTATTTTTTTGGGGACAGAGAGAGACAGAGCATGAACGGGGGAGGGGCAGAGAGAGAGGGAGACACAGAATCAGAAACAGGCTCCAGGCTCCGAGCCATCAGCCCAGAGCCCGACGCGGGGCTCGAACTCACGGACCGCGAGATCGCGAGATCCCGCGAGATCGCGAGATCGTGACCTGGCTGAAGTCGGATGCTTAACCGACTGCACCACCTAGGCGCCCCATGTGTGCCCTTCTTATCACGGAATGAAAGTGGCTCTTGGCCCAGATCCCTTCGTCGCTCGATCGTTAGGAAAACATCAAGCACGTTCAGATTTCAGCCGAGAGCTGTTCTATAAACGTATCTCTAATTTTCCCCACGTTTGGGCTCCAAGTCCTTTATCTGCCACGATTTCCGCCTCCTAGTTTTTGCTCTTTGCTCATGTTTTTTGTGCTTCAGCTTCCAGGCCGTTGCTTTGGGTCTAAGCAGTGCCCATAACGTCCTTCAGTCTCTGTACCGAAATTATTCGCTCTTTTGGACTCCAGCAGCAAACAGGTCACTGTGTGCGGATCTCCTCATGCTCGTCATTGTCTCCGTCTTAGTCGACTCGTCCTCTGTCGCCCGGCAGCCCCGTATGTTCCCGTGGTTCTGGCTGGCCTTCTCTGTCTCGGGGTCGCCCTTCCCCTGCCTGCGCTTGGGCCATTTCCTTTCTTGGCCCTGGGAGCCCAGATGCGACGGCTGGATTGCCCACAAACAGCAGCTCTGCCAGAGAGGGGACCCCGTGGGCAGCGGTGTCGAGACGGGCATGGCACCTCTTGTCGCCCAGTCTCTTCCTGTTGTCCTGTGCCACCGGGAGCCAGCATCCACTTCAGGGGAGGCGGGTAGACAGACGTGAGGGAGACAGAGTGGAGGGGACAACGCCCTGCTTCCAGAATCCCCCTCCCACCGTTAACCTGGGGAGTCGCACCGCACCCTCTCATACCCCCAAAGTCTCTGTCCTTGAGATCAAAAGATCGTGGGGCCCGAGGCCAAGGCCACCCGTTGCGGGCTTTGCCAAGGAAGAGGCACCTGAGATTCCATCAAGGACAACATGTTCTAGGCAGCAGTCAGTTAATGTTTTGCGAGTCACAAATTCTGTAACAAAGTGCCATGAAGGGATGGCTTTTCTGTCGAGTAGCAGTGACCTGTCAGGGACCACTGGAGCAGAGTAATGAGACGCGCAGGGACACTTGGGGCCACCTCCTGCGACACGGTCCGAACGCCTCTACGGCAGGTCCTCAGTGTCACAGAGGGGCAGGCACAGGCTCGGGGAATGACCATCAATCACAATATTGCTGTGTTTTTTCACAGAATTGATTCATTTGCTGTCTCCTTCCTTTCTTCCTTTATCAACTCCCCCTTAGCCTGTGATCGGTACGTGGGTCAGACGTCCTCCTGTGGCCTTGGCCGCAAACCTCATGCCGCCACGCCCAAGTCTCTTTAATGAACTGCGGACCCGTGAGTGCATCTGACCACCTCTCCACTGGCACAGCCGGGCACCGCAAAGTAATGTGGGAATTCAACTCACCTCCTCCGCCCTGGACCACACCTCTTCCTCGTGGGAGGTGGGTGAGTGGCACTGAGCAGAGAAAAAGGACAGAATGTGGGAGGCCCGGTCACAACCCCGCCCCGCCCCAGATGCTGTGCTTCGCCCGCCCATTGCGTACTGTTGCCTGGGAAACCTGAGCCCATTTAGGGAGGGGGAGGGGGAGGGGGATGCAGCGTCCTAGAGAAAGCAGAAACAGCTGCTCCCAGGGGGAGAGCCCTGAGCTGCTGGGCTGAGGCAGGAGCGCAGGTGGGGAAGCCAGAAGGACCCCTGGGTGCCTGGACTCTGAGCTCATCAGGAACAGGGCTGCTTACTCGGGAGAACAGATTTCCACCAACCTTTTGCTCTGAACAGAAATAAATCCTCTTCTTCCCTGGAACAGTTAGTAGCATGATCTCCATATGGGAGGGTCTTGGGCAATAATTACTTGGATAATGGGTCCGCTCTCCTCCTAGAGTCTGTTTGGTGAGCCATCTGGGCAGGGGACAAGGCAGGGCAACCGGAGTCACAGGGTTTTGGGGGTGCCGGCCAGCGGGCAGCAGGGGTGGGTGTGCACGGCCATCCTGACCGGTCACCCACCGGGAGTGAGGCAGGAGGGAATCACTACGACCGAGTAGGTGTTGTTCCAGGAAATCCCTCGTGATTTCCAGGAAATCACCTAGTTGGCAGATCTTAGGGGAGAAGTTATGTCCCCTCAGAGGATGAGACTGAATTTAACTCTATCTCCCTTCATAGTGGACGCAGAGATGTAAAGGTTACCTTACGTGTTAAAGGGCAACTCCTACAAGCCACAGCGGACCTCTGGCTTCCCTGGAAACTCCAGGTGCGATCTCTGCGGAGTCGGGCCAAGGGCATGACTGCTCTCACGGCAATGGCCATCTGGCCAAAAGAGACGGGTAAGAACTGGAAACGAGACACAAACTCGTTTATGGAGACAACATAACCTTCCGCATAGAGCAATTGCCCAATATAAAAACCCACAGCACCGCTACCCGATGGCCGACACTAATTGGAAAATGCAACAGAAAAAACCCATACCTCTCACGGTAGCGACAGAACTCTAAGTACTTAGCAGTAAATAAAGCTGTGCGGCATCTCAAATGGGAAAATATTAAAATTTTATTGGAGGATACAGATGAAGGTTTAACTATTGCAGACATAGACCATGAGCAGGAAGACTCGGTTTTAAGTGTTCATTTTCCCTGTAAAAAAACCTATAAACTAAATACAGTTTCATTTAAAATCCTAACAGTGTCCTTTGGGGCACCTGATCAAGCGGATGGCTGCTTCCCATGGATATTGAAGGACCAAGAATAGTCCAGACGAGGCTGAAGCCAGAGCAGAAAGGAGACAGACTCCTTCCATCCAAAAGCGACCGTCCGCATGGAGCTATGATAGATGTGAGAGTCCTACATGCGACAGGTAGGACTTTGCAGCATTTAGGAGAAATGGCTTTATGGCATCGAGAGTACAGAACAAATTCTTTTTTTTTTTTTTTTTTTTTAACGTTTATTTTATTTTTGGGACAGAGAGAGACAGAGCATGAATGGGCGAGGGGCAGAGAGAGAGGGAGACACAGAATCGGAAACAGGCTCCAGGCTCTGAGCCATCAGCCCAGAGCCCGCCGCGGGGCTCGAACTCACGGACCGCGAGACCGTGACCTGGCTGAAGTCGGACGCTTAACCGACTGCGCCACCCAGGCGCCCCTACAAATTCTTAAGCGAGACATGAAATTGTCAACCATAAAACTGAAGTCTGATACATTTGGCTATCTCATAATTAGTAGCTTCTGTACAACAGAAGACACCATAAACAAAGTGAAAAGTTAAACAACAAGCCACAGATCAAGAGGAAGTATTTTCTATAAACATAACATATAAATGATCACTGTCCAGCATATATAAAGAGCTTATAGCAATCAACAAGACAACGCAAAGAAAGGACCAACCAAAAAAGAGGCCATGAAAAAGGCACCCTCTCCCTAGGAATCAGGAAAATGCAAGTTTAAGCAACGATTTTATAATCCTCGCGTTAACAGAGACTAAGGAGGCAGCAGCAGCAGTGTGACCCACAGCAGGTAAGCTCTCAGGCAACCCGAGGGGGGGGATTCTGGCCCCACCGTTTGAAAAGCAACCTGTCTGCTGGTGAAGCTGGACCCGGCAGGCCCCTCCACCCCGGGATCCCCTCCCTCTCGGACCCTGGAAACACTGTCGCGTTTTGTAGGAGAAGTGGGAGCCGTGGCGGGGACGAGGTGGGGACAGGCTCTCTGTGAGGCCCGTTCACACAGCAGTTAAAACAGGGCCGGCAACGGGGCGCCTGGGTGGCGCAGTCGGTTAAGCGTCAGACTTCAGCCAGGTCACGATCTCGCGATCTCGCGGGATCTCGCGATCTCGCGGTCCGTGAGTTCGAGCCCCGCGTCGGGCTCTGGGCTGGTGGCTCGGAGCCTGGAGCCTGTTTCCGATTCTGTGTCTCCCTCTCTCTCTGCCCCTCCCCCGTTCATGCTCTGTCTCGCTCTGTCCCAAAAATAAATTAAAAAAAAAAAATTTATTAAAAAAAAAAAAAAACAACAGGGCCGGCAAGCGGGCACAGACCTGGGCCAGCAGGGGGGCGGCGGCGCGGGCCGCGGAGGGCGATGGGTTTGTGCGAAACTGTGAAGTCCCTGCCGAAACGACGCGGAGGAGAGAGGGAAGGAGGGGATGTGACGGAGGCTGACACCTGCTAGTCTGGGCGCGGGCACGCAGCATCCTGCGTGATTTGTTCTGAACGTGCAGGCTGCCCCATAAAGAACGTTCAGGGGACAAAGAACACAGATCCCGAAGGGAAAAAAAGCTAAGGAGAAAGGGGAGAAGACAAAAGGCCTTGTGGCAGCTCGGACGTGAGCCACCCGCCGAGCGGAGGTGGCAGAGAAAGGGACCGTCACAGGGACGCCTGTGGACCTGGCGGCCGGCTACAGCCTCAAGGACGCTCATTCAGTCAGCAAATAATAGTTGAACCCCTGCGAGAGCCAGGCCCCGGGGACTGGGAGGGGTCCCTCCCGCCCCGAGCCGGGGTGGGGGGGTGGGGGGCGGCCCACAAGCAGACGGCAAGTCCGGGGCTGGGCTGCCGAGGGGCCACGGCGGGCTGGTGTGTGCGGCGTCCCAGGGCACCTAGGAGTGGCTGCGCCCCATCTGGGCCCGGGGTCCAGCACGGCCCGCGTTCAGGGGCTGGCGGAGGGGCACGAGCATGAACGCTGGGGGCAGCAGCCGAGGCGTGCGGGGGAAGGGGCGCCCCGTGGCCTGGGGATGGCGAGGCGGCCAGGGTGTGGGGTCGGAGGCTGGGTCCTCCCAGCTGAGACGGGGCCCGGGGATCTCGGCGCCTGTGGATGGACAGCCGATCTCCGCCTCACTGGGTTGGCAGGGCGACCCCGTGGTTCGCAGGCAGGAGGGCGGGGTGGAGGGGCGGAGGAGGAAGAGGGCAGAAAGCTCAGCCTGTTCGGGGAAGGAGGCTGCAAGGCGGAGGGAGGAAGGGGTCTGTGGGGCCTCAGCACCTCCCCTCCAGGAGGAAGGGAGGGAGGGAAGGTGGGGAGGAGGGGGGACAATGAACAGAGCAGAAAACTCTCCCCGCAGGGGTGTGTCCGAGCGGGGTCAGGGGAGCAGAGGTGCCCCAGGCCCGCAGGCGTGTAGACTGGGAGCCAGTCCGGAGTCTCCCTGGGGGGCAGGAAGGCTTCTGCCTGTGGCATCCCTTCTGGAAGGTCTAGGAGCCAGTACACTTCCAGGCTTGGCAGCTGCTGTCAGAATTCAGCTCAGTTCCAGGCATTTTTGGCCTTGCTGGCAGCCAGGTGAAGACAGCTCTCAGCTTCCAGAAGCTTCCCACAGCCCTCGGCCCATGGCTGCCTTGCTCCGTCCTCACAGCCAACAAGGGCCGGTGGAGTCCTCACACGCAGGCTCTCCTGCCCCTTCCTGTGCCGAATCTGACACCGGCCGGGAAAGGCTGTCCACCCTAAGGGCTCGTGTGATTCGACTGTGCCGACCAGACAGTGCCAGATGATCCCCCAAGAGGCCCAGCTCAGTCCCTCCTGCAGGGTCCCCGTCACCTTGCGGGCTAGCCTATTCACACGCTCCGTGGACGGGGTGTTTGCACCTCCCTGTGGGTGCGAGTGCGCGTCAGGACAGAGAGGCAAGCGTGTGGCATGATCCCAGACCGAGCGGTCGTGCCCGTCCCCCAAGGTCAGAACACGTGCAGGCAGCGACCCCTCGGCTGTGGTGGGCGGGTGGTGACTCAGCGGCTGCGGGCAGATGTCGTGAACAAGCTCCTTGAGGATAAGGTCCCGAACCGGGGGACAGGGTGGGAAGGCCTCCCGGCAGGCACCGCTGCCGAAAGCCAGCGGCCGTGGGGCCGGGTCCCGGACGCCCGCGGGGCGAGCTTGGCTGCAGTGCACCTGGCGGGCCGGGGGAGCACCGGGCGGGCCGGGGGAGCAGTCAGGCCTCGGGGTGGACAATGCGTTAGTTTCCCCACTTGTCACAGCAGGAAGTTAAAGGCACAGCCGCTCAGTGGGGACAAGATGTGCGGTGACGCTGCACATTTTCACTGCCCTGGTAAAGACGGGGTCACCGTCTGCTGTTTGCGCACCTGCTGGGGTCGCTGGCTGCCCGTGGATCCAGGCGGCCCGAGAGCTCAGGGCTGCGGCGGGCGCTGGTTCCGGGCCCGTGTCACAGAGCTGGGCCCAGTCCCCCGGATCTGCCCCCAGAGGCCTGTCACGCCCTGGCCAGGCGGCTCCCGGTCCCCTCCTGCCTGCAACGACTTCTTCCCTGGGGTCCCAGCGGGCGCCTAAGATCGCCGGGACTGGTTTTCCACATCGGGCCCAACAAAGCCTGTGGTGCTGTCGACGGTCTGGGGACTGCCGTGACCCGTCTCAGGACACAGGACACTGGTGCCTCCTCCCGACATTGGGTGTGGCTTCCAGACCTCCCCTCGGGCCAGGCTCCCCATCCCTGCGTGCCGGCCGGCCGGACGCCGGGGCTGGAGGGAACTTGCTGGAGGCAGACGGCTCTTACCGTGCACACACTCACCCCCCTGAAGTCCCACTGTGCTGGCTACAGTGCGTCTCAGGGGCCCGGAGCGTGTGCAGTGTGGCCTCCAAAGTCCAGGCTGCTGCTCTTCCAGAAACATCCCGCATGCGCCGTATCAGGGCTTGTTAAAGAAAACCCGCCAGCCACACGGTGTCTGTAATTTTCAGCCCCCATTGATGCTGTTGACCCCAGGGTCCCCGAGGGCAAGGGGCAGGAAGGACTGTGTCCCCCTGGCCTGCCTGCCTGTCCTCACCACCGGCCCAGCGTCCGGTTTCAATCCACTTCCAACTCGATCCAATTCAGTTCGGTTCCGATGTGACTTCCGTCCCTTTCCAGTCTGCTTTCAGCTCAGTGTGACTCAATTTCTGCTTAATCCACTTCCTGTGATCGGGCACCGGGCCGGGAGCCAGGAACGGGGACACGGGGAGGGTCTCGCCCAGAGGGCGGCCCAGGGGTGGCAGGGAGAGGGTGGAGGCCACGTGACCCTGTGCCCACCGGAGGGGCACCGACCGCGAGGCACCGCAGAGCACAGGTGCCTGTGGGCAAAGGCGTGTCTAGGCCGCCAGGGACACGACCGGGCACGTGCAACCACATCCTTCGCTGCCGTCCTCTGCAGAGACCCCGACGTGTTTTCGCGCATTGCGAGCTTCTAGGAAGGGGCAGAGGTAGAGGTTTCTAGAAGCAGTGCACCAGCTCCAGACGAGCACTATCGCAGAGAGCAGATCCCTGACGGCGCTGAGGACCGCTGGGTCTCTTCCCACGCCGGCCGCCGGTGGAGGTGGAGGGAGGGAGGAGGCCGGGCTGTGACGGTGCGGCTCTGGGGCCTTCGCTGAGCTGGACCCCCACATGAGCGCCTTGCTTGGCGGCCGATCTGCTTCCCGCTCTCGGGACAAACCAAGACGGAACTCCTGAGCCCGACGGCGTGCCAGGGACGCAGCGCTCGTATGGACAGAAATCGGTGTCTGGGCCGCTCCTGGGGCCGGGCGTCCCGGAGTGCCGGGTGCCGGCCGGAGGCGCCGTCCCACCAAGCTGCATGTCTCCAGGACGCGGCGGCCAGTCCTTCCCGGGGGCGGCTCGAAGCACGACGGGCGGAGAAACAAATTCTCACCTTCCCTTGCCCGGCAGATGACTGATTTCCAGACGGCTCTCCAGAACGGCCCCAAAGTTGAAGCCCAGACTCCGAGCGGGAGCAAGTTGCACGGGAAGTCTGAGGACACAGACCCAATTCATCATTATTTACGAACCAACACGGAGGGGTTTATTACTCTGATTACTCACTAATCATTCCCCATAAATGCGGGAACCGGCAAAACCCCACAGAATCAATAAAGTGGTAAGTTCCCCGTCTAAATCACGGCACCTAGTATTCTTGAGTAAACCTTTCGGTAATTTACAAAGGCTGTTGAATTTTATAGTAAGTGTTTTTCAAACCAAGCTGGATTCTAAACAATAATGACTTTTTAATGTGGCTCTGTGATTACATTGTCATAGTGACATACGGGGGTCTTTGACTGCATCCGAAATGAGCCTGGTGTGAATTACTCGCAGGCACAGACCAGCGCGGCCCCAGGTAAAGCAATCTTCATAAATTACCCTCCAATCCGGGCGGCCTGGCAGGCGAGGCCTGATGCCAATGTTGGCAACTTAAATTTCAACAGACAATTTGTAAACACGCTCCTCCCTTTGTTCCGGAGCAGTGGCCTTGGCCCTGCGGTTCTGAATGCCAGAGGCCCCTCCTGGGTCAGCCCGCCAGGCGCTGGCTGTGACCTTGCGTTCACCGCTCTGGGGCCTGCGGCGCCCGTGGCTGCTTGCGTGGAACAGCGGGAAAGGCAGCCAACGCCGTGTCGAGGCTCGAGGCCCACGTGGCGAGTGGCCTCCCTCCGGGGCGTCGCAGACGACCACCCACCGTGGGGAGGGCTCTGCTGCTCAGTGCTGCTGGACGGCACGGAGGGAGGCTGGAGCCCTCTGCGGTTTAGTGACTCCAGCCCCTGCCGGGAAGGGCTCAGAGGCCCCCGCTGCCCCCAACTGGAGGCCCGCCCACCGTGTTTCCGAGCTGCCCAGTCACCGGCTCGGGTGCTGCGGTGGGCCAGGGCCTGTGCTTGACACGGAGCGGGACCCAGACACGGACGGGGCACAGTGAGAACAGGCTTCTCTCCAAGAGCGTGGGACGTGGGCAGGGGCCGAGGCAGGCCACGTGATGGCCACGCTTTGGGGATGCAGGTGCTCCTGAATCCAAAGGCCCCGGGCAGGGTGGCGGGGCCTGAGAGACCAGGGCGAGGGGCCGGGGTGCCGCACGAAGGGGCTGGAGCGGAGTCCCTCCCTGGCCCCTGAGCCTCTCAGCCCTCCGGCCGGGGAGGCCCCCACACCACCCACACAGCCCGGGCTCTGGCTCAGTGCCGCGGTGGGACTCCCGTGGTGCTGCCCTCTCCCTGGGAAGCCTCCGGTAGGGGTCTGCTACCACCGGGCCATCCTCTCCGTCTTCCTGGACCCCCCTCCGGGACGGACGCCGGCTCATCTGTGGATGCAGAGCCCAGCTGTGTCCGGGGAGATTTTGCCAAACGCTCGCGCGGCTTCTAGAGCCATCGGAGATGACCGTTCCGGAAGCTTCTGAAGCAGATTCTTCGGGAGAACGGAAGGACACCCTCCCCCAACTGTCGTGCCCCCCTGTCATGACAGGGAGCGCCCCCATCACACGTGTGTCCCCGGGCCCCTTGGCACTACACCAGATCAGAGGGGCGAAGGAGCAGAGGCTCCTGACAGCAGTGAGATATTTGTATGTTAAAAGACCCAGGTTTTAAAAAGTCGGTCGTACCCACTGGGTTATCTCATAATTTTATGTAAAGCACAGTTTCACAGCTAGCCGTGCTGATTCTGAAACTGCACCTGGCGGGATGTCCCGGGACTCGGTGGCTCTGGCCTCCCGGGGTCCTTGAGGCCCTGCTCCTTCGGGGGGCTCCATGGCCGTCTGCCTCCCAGAGTGGAGGCCTGCACCCCGAATCAGTGGCTGTTCCCAAGAGAAGCGGGACGTGGCTGCAGTGCTCTGGATGGGGACCCTGAGGGGTGAGCTGGAGGGGCCGGTCTGAGGGCCCAGGTGGGACCCAGGGTACCGGCCGTGGGCACCGGGACCTCCTCTGCAGCCTCAAATGCCCAGGAAGACGGCCGGGTCTAGCTGTGATCCCTTTGGCTGGGGACCCGAGGTCCCCAGGACAGCTGCCCGTCAGTGAGCCCTCCTGGGGTTGGCTCCCGCACCTGCCACAAGGCGATGGGGGGCCTGCCAGCAGCAGACACAGCCCCCGAGAGGGCATTGTCATCACCCCCGATTTATGGGCAGGCCAGCGGGCCGAGCGACGGAGGGACCGCCACCCGGGCCCGGCGCTGTGAGGGGCAGGGGCTGGCTAGGGGCTCACCGCTTCTTGGGCCAAAGCTTACTGTCTTCCCGTACAGTGGGGGGGCGGAGCACCCAGGGGCCGGGAACACCCGAGAAGCTTGCGGTGGTCCCGCACCGCCCACGGGCCGGCTCTGCTGCGAGCACCAGGCAGCCCCGCCTTTAGCCCCACAGGCCCCACACCGTGTCCCCGCCTGGGCCGGCACTGGCCCCTGGGGGCACCCGGTGAGCCAGGCCCTCGGCTTCGCAGACTTGCTGGGAAAATCCAACGGGTTAACGGGTCGCGGACGGCTGGGCCCAGGGTCGTGACGGCTAGTAAGTTCGTCCTCAGTATTTCACAGAAGTGCTCGTTTGCAGTCACGGGCCGCTTTCCAGAGGAAAAAGACGCTTCGGAGAAGCAGCAGAACCCTGTTAACGTCTCTGCTTTAAGAAAAATAAGGAAGAAGTCAGGAGCCGCATCGCCTTCCGTCAAGACACCTGCAGGACCCGATTTAATTTCTGCTGCCGTGGACGACGGAGCCGGGAATTCTCACGGGAGGACTTTCGAAGGAGGAGGTGCTAAGTACATCACGTCCAAAATCAACACGGCCTTCCAATCTACACACCAATTCAAAACCCGATTTAACAGCCTGCTCTTACCGAAGTCAATTGGCGAGCATTCCATTATAAACACAGATGAAATCCCCCCCCATCTACCAGATAAATAATTTTCTCCCCACACCTAAGCGGCACGCATTAACTTAACGGGTAATGATCTAAATTATGTATTAAACTCAATTACTTTTTATTACCGCTTTCCAATTAGGGTGCCCTGATTGACTCGCCCGCACGGTGCCTTCTCGTGGGATGGACCCTGTCTCCCGGCCCCGGTTCTGGCCGTGCTCGCGCCGCTCGGCCCCGGCTAATTGAGTGTCTGCCCTCCATCCAGCCAGTGGCCGAGGCGCGGTTCCTGATGCTGAATTACCAGCTAAATTACCCATCTGCCGGAGTTCCTCTCGGCAAACTCTTCTAACACGGGAATCTCTTCCGGCCTCCTGCACGGAGCGCCCCCCCAACCCCAGGGACGATGCACCCCCAGGGCAGGCTCCGGGGACCGGTGGGCCCTTCCACGGTCGGGCACCGTGAGGCTACCGTGACAAACACCCCGACTTCCCAGAGATAACGGACGGCCATGTCCGTCGTGGGCCGGCCACCGGGTCCTCCGGCAACCAGCCTCCCTCGTCACAACCTCCCCTCCTTAGCGAAAACATTCCTTTGAAGAACCCAGACTCCTCTGACAATGGTCACCTGTGTTCTTATCCTCGACTCTACTGTCTGGGTCCTGGGGCAGGGAGCCCGAGCTCAGGTGTGGGCAGGTTCAGAAACAGGCGCAGGCCTCCCTGTTCGTAGGCCGAGTCCTCTGCTGCGTTCTCCTGGGGGGAAGGTGTGGGGAGCTCTTGGGGGGCTCTCATAAGGGCCCAAAGCCCTCACAAGGGGCGGCACAACTGGGGTGAGCCACCTTGGAGCAGACCCTCCCTTCGCCGGTCCCCCCCACCAAGGGCAAAGTGACAGGCTGGAGGGGGGCCCAGACCCCCCCCCCCCCCGGGAGGGGAGGGAGGCTTCCCGGATGGAGATGGAGGGCTGGGAACCACAACACTACTGGCCTCCGGGGCCTTGACCGTCCACCCGGCCTCTCCGAGCAGCCCTGAGGGGGCCCGTGTGGCTGGATGGGGGCTGCCCACGGGCACGCCCTGGGGTGGGGTGGGGGTGACCGGGCCTCGCCTCACCAGTCAGGGAGCAGAGAAGAGCCTCCGGGCAGGCCCCCCAGAGAACCCTCTGGAAAGCTAGAAGCCAACAAGTGGGCATCCGTGTGCCATCCATCCGCTACCCCAGAGTGAGCCCCCACCAGCCCAGCCCCTGAGGGCGGGCGGACGAGAGACAAGCTGCAGACGCGGAGCCAGGGAAGAGGTTTCAACTGCCAGGTCTGACCCTCGACCCTGCAGGGACGCCGTGCCCACATTCCAAGTGGCCGAACGTCCTGGCCCCGGGTGAGGGTGGCGTCCAGAGAGCGTGGGGTGCCAGCCGGCTCTGTGGTCACCTGGGGGGCTATTGAAGAAACGCCTCCTGTCTGCGCTCATGGCCCAGCAGCATCCTGGAGCCGGCAGTGAGCGGGAGGGCGGCCCCGGCTGGCCCGCACCTAAGACCCCCCAGAACCCCACAGGGTAGGAGGGCCCTCTCACCTTCCAGCACAGGGAAAATCCAGTGAGACTCAGAGGGCCCTCTGGGGCAGAGCCGGGATGGGACCTCTTGTGTATGACAGGCTCACACCCGACCCTCGACGTCTGCAGCCGCTGTCAGGAGCCCGGGAGAGGTCCGTGCAGCAGGGTCCTGGTGGAGGGGAGAAGCCCGTGCAGTCCTGGGTCCAGGGTCACGTCCAGAGGTGTAGCTGGGCACTAGAGGACCGTGAAATCCAAACCTGGCGGAGATGGGAGGGTGTGTGAGTGAGCGGAGATGGGAGGGTGTGTGAGTGAGCACGGGTGTGTGTGCTCACGTCTGTGTGTACGTGTGAGCGTGTGCATGCTGGGAGCCTCACCAGCAGGGTCCTCAGGCTCGTCGCAACCCCCAGTCTGGGACACCTGCTCGCCTGGCACAGGTCGGTGGGAAGGATCGTGGCTTTTGGCACCAGCTGGAGGCCTCTGGGCCCCGTCTCCCCCTTCACCCCTGAGTGGCCTCAGTCAGGTGACGTGACCTCTCCAAGCCTGGCCACCTCCTCTTCCCCTCCACTGCTGTCCCACCACAGGGTCCCCCTGGCGGTCCCTCCGGCCACACCTGCTCCAGGCTGGCACAGGGGTGGCCAGGAGACCCGGCCCCTGAACCCTCCTGAACGTCTGTCCCTGTGCTGGGTCCCTAGGGGCCACAGGCAAGAAGGAGGCCCGGCTGTAGCCTCCGGGGACCCAGGAGGCGTGACCTAGGAGCGCAGGCCGGGCAGGAAGGGCACCGAGGCTGGACAGTCCTGGAGGACTGTCTGGAGGAGGAGGCTTCCTGCCACAGCCCTCGCCCTGGCCTGCATCCCTTTCTGGTGGTTCCGCTCTGGGGCAGTCTCAGTGCCGGTGACGGACAAGAAAGTGCCATCCCCGCGAGCCTGCGGCCCCCGCCCCATCTCACATGGCCCTGGAGTTGGCTTTTTGTTTGTTTGATGAATTCTTCCGATGTTCAAGAAAGAAATTAATTTTACTTATTCCTCCAAGCGGTCATTAGAAAAGCTTTTAATGAACACAGTAAAACCCAACTAATTATCACAATGGCATTTTACTCTAAATAAAATTGACAGGAACCACGAATGTGACGCGTATAATTCTCCTCAGTTTATTAAAACCCATTTATCACACTTTATCCTAGAGGAAACTCATCATATTGGTCTGCGATAATTTAACTAATATTTCCTTGCTGCATCTAATATTTAAGGGGAGTTTACTGATATTAAAGTCATAATGCATTATATGGAGATGACCTTGCATTCTAATTACTGTTCTTGGTGAGGAGTGGGGCACAATCCTGGCAGCCCTCTAGGCGGGAGCCAGCGTGCAGCTAAAGCAGGGCTCTCCTTACACCAGATCCTTTCCCGGTCTCCGTGGGTCAATCCGGCTGTCCAGAGTGGCACGGGAGGGACACACTTCTCCCTGAACTTGGCTGGGGCCTGGGGTGGAGACCCCCGAGGGTGACCCCTGACTGACCACACCGAGCCCAAGTTCGCATCCCTGGTGTCCCCCAGAACCGCGGCAGACGCACCTGAGTGTGGAAAACAGGGCTTCTTTCTGGTAACTTCTGACCCGGAAACCACGTTCTTCCTAAACCCAGGCTTGAAAGGTCAGCGTTGCGGCACACGTCCGGCTCTGAGATCACGTTTGCATACCTTGAAGAGTCGCCAGACTCGGGCGGCGGGACCTCTGCTTCGTGTCCGGTGCGCATGGCTCTAGGCTGAGTCCCGCCATCGGACCCTCCCCGGCACGCATACCTGCATCGGCGGGGAGACCGCCAAGCCCGCTGCGCCCCCCTCGCCCACGCTGCGCCCCCCTCGCCCACGCTGCGCCCCCCCTCGCCCACGCTGCGCCCCCCTCGCCCAGCTGTGACCCATTCGCCCCCGCTGCGCCCCCCTCGCCCCCGCTGCGCCCCACTAGTCCACGTTGTGACCCACTTGCCCACGCTGTGACCCCCTCGCCCACGCTGCGCCCCACTCGCCCACACTGTGACCCACTCGCCCACGCTGTGACCTACTCACCCCCGCTGTGCCCCCCTGGCCCACGCTGTGACCCACTCGCTCACACACGCTGGTGGGGTCAGGCAGCCGGTGCTGCTGTGGTGGGCGATTCCGGATGAAAACAACCACAGACGGGCTGATCCCAAGCGCGCTGTTCCCACGCGCCCGTGCAGGCGCAGTGAGGGGTCTGCCCATCGGGCACCCTGGCTGACGCTGTCCCCCCATCCTGTGACGCTGCCCTCTCAGCACGGGGTTCCTGGGGTCCCACCTGCCGTCACTGCTTCAGGCTCCCCCTTGGAGGGACCGCATTCCGCCGCTCGGGCACAGCTGATTCCAGACTGCGGTGGCGCAGGGGAAGCTGTGCCCGTCCCGTGAGCCGGCCGGGGCACCAGTGATGGAGCCGCCATCTGTCCCCCGGCACGACTTCCGTGCTTCCAGCTCTGGTCACGTGGCCCGACCAAGACGCCATTGAGACCCCTGGCCACCGACCCCCACGCTCCTGCCACCCGCTTCTCCGGCTTTCACTACCGCGCGGCCCACAGCACGCAGACCGTTCTCGTCCCCAGCCGCCCTCTCCTGTCTCCGTGGAGGGGCTCTGGTCACCTCACGGAGCCCCAGGTCCCGGAGGCATGGGGACACGCCCTCCCCCTCCCCCCACCTCCCTCCCAGCCCTCCTCTGCCCGCGGAGGCTGCCTCCAGGACTCTCAGTGAGGAAGCCACAGAAGCCAACCTCCCCGCCACCCTCCTTCCCTCCCCTCCCCAAAGGTGGAACTCACCCCTGGCACTCCCCTCCTGCACCCACCCTGTCCCCAACTCCACCTGCTTTCTCCAGGGCCAGGCTTGACCTTAAACTTGAGCTTGCTTGCTGAGTCTCAGGGACTCCTTCTGTCCCCTGTCACTTATCCCCCACGCACACCGGCCTCCCCTGGTTTCTCCCCCTACCTGGGTGCCCACCTGCCCCTCTGTCCCTGCTCCCGGTTCACCCGGCGGCTCCTCCCGCTCCTCAGACCCAGGGACCCGCCCGCGGCGTCACCCCCTCCTCCTCCCCGAGACTCATCCCCACCTCCAGCCCCGACAGCCTTTCTCCTGAGCCCCAGACCCGGAGAGCAAGCTGCCTCCTCCAGTCTCTCCCTCTTGCCACAGTCCTTCCGTAAATCACCCGAGTAGCCCGTCCTGCGTCCCTGGGGAGCAGAGCACAGAGCGGGGGGGGGGGGGGGGGGGGTGGGGGGGGGGTGGGGTGTCCTCCCCCCTCCCCTACCGTGTGGAGGCGCTAGCCTGGTGTCTGTACGCCGGGGCACACGTGTGCACGTACAAACGACATAGTGCAGTTGTGTCCGGTGGTTTTGCCGTGAAACCAGTGGACTCGTGCATATTTCACGGCTTGTCTGCAACTCGCTTTGCGCGCGAGCTCCGCGTCTCGGGGAGCGCTGTGGCCTGTGCGCGCAGCCGGCCTCGTGTTTGGATGGAGGCGTGGCTCCGTCCTGGGGCCCTGGTCCCCCGCTCTTCTCTGCTGGGGAAGAGTCAGCCGCTTCTGCGCGCTTCCCTCTCATGTTGCTTCTTCCGGATTCTTCTACGCACGTGGCGTTCCTCCCCGGGGCAGATCTGGGGGGCGGGGGGCACAGGGCTGTTTTTCACGGACGTTCCCAAGGCGTGTCCTGAAAAGGCTGGAAAGAGGACCCCTCCCGACGCACGGGCGTTTTTCCCACGCCCTCGCCATCGCTGGAGAGAAAAGCTCCGCCTTCCTTTCCGGTCGCCGGTGCCCCGTCGCCGGCACCCCTGACACCCGGTGAAATCAGCCGTGGTTTATCTTTGCGTGTGAGTCCTCGTGTCCTTTTCCTCCACCCACAGAGGTGATCTGCCTACGACTCAGAAATCTACACGTCATTGTCCCCCCGGCCGCCTGTTCCGGACGCATCCGTGGGCCGCCGCGTCGTTCCGGCTCACAGACCACACGGCCTGCGTCTGGGCCGGTCCGCGCCCCGGCCGCCAGTCTCGGCGCTTCTTTCCCACGCGTGGGCTGGCTCCGCCCAAGCGTTTTCTTTTCCAGGCGAGTCAGGCGGCGCACCACAGGCCATGAGGGTGACTGCGGTTTACTGGGGGCGCCGACGGGGCACAGACTCCCTTTCCTCCTGGCGGGTGCGGTCCCTCTCGCCGCGTACTCGGATTTCCTTCTGCGTCTGCCCTCACGCAGGCTTTGGGCGCCTTTCTGCTACTTTCTCCCAAGACGGCCGGCAGTTTTCCTCGGGGTTGTGCCCGGGGGCACCCTCCTCCGTGGCGATTCCTCGGGTGGTGGAAAGCTACGGGTTTTCTAGACACTTGCCTTGTCTCTATCTTACTGAAGTCTCTTCTAGTTTGCTGCTGCGTTCCCGCTTTATACTCGATCCGGTTGCTGGCAAATCACGACTCCCCTCCTCAGACCCAAAGGCCTGGACGTGGGCCTACAGTGTGGCCTAGCAGCCTGAGGCCTGGCATCCTCCTCGGCCGCAGGCTTTAACGGGAGCCCGCGATGCTCCCCCGGGCGTGAGACCGCCGTCGCCGTCACACGGGACTTCTCACGCGGCGGGGCCCACGTCTACTCCGCTGTCGGGAATTATAACGAGCTCCGTTGGTAGATTCCAAACCCGGCGTGTCCCTCCTGAGCGCGGTGGCATGTTCGGTGGTGGGGATAAGGCACGGTGGACCGACCCTCGCCACGTGTGAATCCCCGGTCGTTTCCGCTCTCCACGCTGCGGTCCCCCCAACGGCCCTGTGTGCCGTGGCGGGGGCTGGTGTGCGAGGCCCCCCGCGCAGGGAGGGTTGCTGGCTCGCAGGGGAGCGCATCTATCCGTGCGAGAGTTTTCCACAGCGCCTGGCACGTCGTTAAGTGCTAAAGAAGTGTTAACCACTCTCATCATCGTCGCCATTAAGTATTGACAGATTGCTGTCCGAAGTGTCTGTGCCAATTTACACGCCCGCCAGCCACGGACAAAGCTGCCGTTTCCACAAATTCATGGCAGCGCTCCGTGGTATCAGACTTATTAATTTTTTACACGCTAATGGGTGAAAAATGGCGTCTCGTTGTTTTAATTTGTGTTTCTCGCCGTTCGCTGTGAAGCTGGGCCGACTTGTGCATATTTATTGCACGTTGTTTTCTCTGCGTATTTATAGTTTCCTATCATTTGCTCGTTTTTGTATTGGGTCGCTTGCCTTTTCCGTATTGATTTTCAGGAATTATTTATGTATCCGAGTAGTGATACTTTATTGGTTATGTGGGTCGCAAATACATCCTCCCAGACTGAAGCTTGTATTTCTTGCTTTATGGATGGTGCCTTTCGCTGAACAGAATTTTAAATTTTAATGTGTCTGACGCACCGAACTTTCCCGTAACGTTTTGTGATGTTGTCCTAGAATCTCGTGTTCTCTTTGGCACTTTGGTGTTTTCACGTGCAAGTCCTTATCCGCCCGCACTTTATTTTTTGTTTTCTTTTTTTTTTAATTTTTTTTTTCAACGTTTATTTATTTTTGGGACAGAGAGAGACAGAGCATGAACGGGGGAGGGGCAGAGAGAGAGGGAGACACAGAATCTGAAACAGGCTCCAGGCTCTGAGCCATCAGCCCAGAGCCTGACGCGGGGCTCAAACTCACGGACCGCGAGATCGTGACCTGGCTGAAGTCGGACGCTTAACCGACTGCGCCACCCAGGCGCCCCTATTTTTTGTTTTCTTTATGACGTGAAGCATCTCTGCTCTGCCGTGCCAGCGCCCGGTGCTGGCTGGTGCCCCCTGCCCCACTGGGGGTGGCGATGCTCCCCAGCTATGCTCCGTGTGCCCACTTGTAATGGACGTGGCCATAACTCTTTCTGGAATTTAATCACGTCACTTGTCCATCCCTGCCTGAACCACATCGTACCTGTAAGAACAGTAGCTTTATAAAATAAGTCTGGTTGCCTCATTGGTGATTCTGTCTGACCTTTGTCTTCAGATGTGCCTAGGCTGTGTTTGGTCTATAGTTTTTATGTATTAATTTTGTAAATCAGCTTGAAAGCCCATTTTGGATACGGACTAGAGATACACGGAACGTTTGGAACAATTTGAAGAAAATGTCTATTATTACTGACTCTACCCATTCATGAATATGGTATATCTCTCCATTTATTTACATCTTCTCTCATGCCTTCCAACAAAGCTTAACCAACAAAATTACTGTTAGAAACGTCTTGCGCATTATTTATGACACATAACCCTTGAAAACTTGCCTGTTAAAAAAAAAAAACTGTTAACGGAATCTTATTATATTACTTTCTCTAATTTTTTCCAGTGAGTTTTTTATGCCGAATTTATATTTTACGGCTCATTGAACGCTCTAATTTGTATAGCTATCGATAGATTATTCTGAATTTTCTCTTTGAAACATGGTCTGCAAATAGTGATAGTTTAGCTTTTCTCCTTTCTAGACTCTAAAACATATTTTTTTCTCTTGCCACATGTGCTTCTGGTCCCCCTCCAGCACATGAGGCTCAAACGTGGAGCTGGGCTACAGGGTGGCACTGAATTTTCTTATTACAGATCTTCTTTGTACTCAACTCTGAGAGCTTTCACATATGCTGGATCGAAGTCCTTTACAGACAGGCAATTTGAAAATCTAGTCTCCCAATCTGTTGCTTATCTTTTAATTGCCTAACAGAGTATTTTGAAGAGCAGCAGTTTTGGTTTCGATGAAGGGCTTCTGTCAGTTTGTTCTTTTACGGATTGTGCTTTTTGTCTTCTTTAAATATTTATTTTATTTATCTTGAGAGGCGAGAGGGGCAGAGAGAGGGAGAGAGAATCCCAAGCAGAGAATCCCAAGCCCCACCATGGGGCTCAATCCCATGAACCTTGAGATCCTGACCTGAGCCGAAATCAAGAGTCTGATGTTTAACTGACTGTGCCACCCAGGCACCCCTCATGGATTGTGTTTTTTGATGTCTTATCTAAAAAAACCTTCTAGGGGCGTCTGGGGGGCTCAGTCGGTTAAGCTCCAGACTTCGGCTTAGGTCATGACCCCATGGTTTGTGGGTTTGAGCCCCGCTTCAGGGTCTGTGCTGACAGCTGGAGCCTGGAGCCTGCTTTGGATTCTGGGTCTCCCTCTCTCTCTCTCTCTCTCTCAAAAATAAACATTAAAAAATGTTTTTTTAATTAAAAATAAAAAATTAAAAAAACCTTCTAGCTAATCCAAGGTCAAATCCAAAGATTTCCTGTTTTATTTTCTTCTAGAATTCTTATAGTTTAAGGCCTGTGATCCATTTTGAATTAATTTTTGTATATGCTGTGACAAATGCATCTAAGTTCTTACTTTTTTTTAATCTAGAACCATTTGTTGAAAAGACCATCTTTTCTCCATTTAATTGTCTTTGTGCTTTTGTCAAAAATCAATCAGCTAGGGGCACCTGGGTGGCTCAGTCGGTTGAGCGTCTGACCTCGGCTCAGGTCATGATCTCACGGTCCGTGAGTTTGAGCCCCGTGTCGGGCTCTGTGCTGACAGCTTGGAGCCTGGAGCCTGTTTCAGATTCTGTGCCTCCCTCTCTCTGACCCTCCCCCGTTCATGCTCTGTCTCTCTCTGTCTCAAAAATAAATAAACATTAAAAAAATTTTTTTAAATTAATCAACTATTTGCATACGGGCCTTTTCCTAGACTCCGCATTGTGCTCGATGTTTATGCCAATACCCTGCTGTTTTGATTGATTAGCTTTAAGATCAGAGTAAGTCTTCCAACTTTTTTCTTTTTTTTTAAGTTGTTTAGACTACTCCAGAACCTTTCCACTTACATATGAATTTTTAGAATCATAAGTTTTAGAGTCTGTCATTTTTTACAGGAAAAACCTACTAGAATTTTGATTGAGATTCCATTGGTCTATAAATCAACGTGGGGAGAATGAACATCTTAACAACTTTGAGTTTTCCTATCCATGAACATGATATATGTCCTCATTCAGTGAGGTGTTCAGTCTCAGTGCTTGTAGATTTCAGTGTGCCGGTCTCCTATATCTTTTGTCAGATTTATGCCCAAGTATGCTTGTTAATAGTACTTTACATGGCATTGTTATTAAAATTTCAAGTTCTGACTGTTGTGAGTATATAAATATACAGCTGATTTCTGTATATTGATCTTGAGCCGTGCCATTTTGCTAACACGCTTATTAGTTTTAGTAGCTTAAAAAAAATTTCTTTTAACGTTTATTTATTTTTGAGAGACAGAGAGAGACAGAGCATGAGCAGAGAGAGAGGGAGACCCAGAATCCGAAGCAGGCTCCAGGCTCTGAGCGGCCAGCACACAGCCTGACACGGGGCTCGAAACCACGAACCGCGAGCTCCTGACCTGAGCTCAAGTCGGTGCTTAACCGCCTGAGCCCCCCAGGTGCCCCTATACTATTCTTTAGATAGATAGATAGATAGATAGATAATAGATTTGATTTGTTAAAATTTTGGTAAGATATTTTGCATCTTTGTTAATTAGGGATTTTGTGTTCCGTTATCATTTCTTGTGATGTCTTTGATTCAACATCAGAATAAGACTGGCTTCCCCAAATGGTAATGGAAGTGTCCCCCTATTATCTGGAAGTGTTTGTATAGACTTGGTATTATTTCTTCCATAAATGCTGGTGGACTTCATCATTGAAACCATTTGGTCCTCTAATTTTCCTTGTTGTGAGGGTTTTAATTACAAATTTAGTTTCTGTAACAGACGTAAGATTGGTTAGGTCATCCGTTTTTTCTTAGGTGAACCTTGGTAGTTTATACCTTTGAAGGAATTTTCCACTTCGTCTATGTTGTCAAATTTATTGGTAAGAAGCTGTTGAGAATATTGTATTTTTTTCCTTACGATATCTGTAGAGTAATAGGTGGTGTCCACCCTCTCATTCCTGGTATTTTTCTTGATCACTTAGGGAAAAGGTACATTGTTTTTATTCATCTTTTCAAAGAATCTGCTCTTTTCTCATTGGTTTTTCTTTCTAGTTTTCCTCCTTTTATTCCATTGATTTATGCTCTTTGTTATTTTCTTTCTTATGCTCACTTTAGGATTTTGTTTCAATTTTTTTTAACGTTTCTTTAATTTTGAGACACAGAGAGACAGAGCATGAACGGGGGAGGGGCAGAGAGAGGGAGACACAGAATCGGAAGCAGGCTCCAGGCTCTGAGCCATCAGCCCAGAGCCCGACGTGGGGCTCGAACCTGCGGACTGCGAGATCGTGACCTGAGCTGAAGTCGGATGCTTAACTGACTGAGCCACCCAGGTGCCCCTAGGATTTTTTTTTTTTTAAGAGACAGAGAGAGACAGAGCACACATGGGGGAAAGGTAGAAAGAGGAGACAGAGGATCCGAAGTGGGCTCCAAGCTCCGAGCTGTCGGCACAGAGCCCAACGCGGGGCTCGAACTCACAGGTAGTTGAGATCATGACCTCAGCTGAAGTCGGACGCTCCACCGACTGAGCCACCAGGCGCCCCAACGTTAGGATTTACTTTGCTTTTCTTTTCCACTTTTTTAACCTGGAAGTTTGGATCATTGATTTGAAACCTCTATTTTTGCCGCAATGTAGGTTCTTAGTACTAAGTTTGAGTGTGAGCTGCCCTCACTGACTCACTGGTTACCCCTCCCTCCACTGATGCTCAGTAAGGAAGGAGGCAGGTTTGGACCGGTTGTCCCCACTGGGCACTGTGCTAGTCACACATTTCATCTTGACCACAGTTTTGCGGGACAAGTACAGTTAGCTCAGCAGCTTACAAGTGTGGAAGCCAAGGCCAGCAGGCACCTGCTCCACTCTGTCCCCTCCCCCGGTGCTCAGAGCCCTGGGGGCTGGATCTGAAGATGCCTCTTTTGATACGGGCCTGATTAGCGAGACAGGATGATGACATTTAAAAGTCAAGACGGAAGTCCCTTTCCAGGTGATGTGCTGCTCAAGCCTGGCTGGAAGCCACTGCTGCTGAGATGGGGCATCGCCTACCGCCCCCCCCCCCCCCCCCCCCGCCTCGGCCCTGGGCTGGGGACGCCGACACGACTGTGTCTTTGCATCTAGCAGAGCGTGAGCGGCTGGCCTGCTGAGGCAGAGAGGTCACGTCCCTTCACAGCCTGGGTCCCACATGCCCCGGGCTGCTGCGTCCTCCTGTGCCTCCTGCCCACCTGGCAGGGAGTCTCAGGACGCGTCCCAGGCGCCCGGACAGGCCAGGGTTAAGGAAGTGCTGAACACATCTAATTTACATGCAAAAGTCCCCCGTCCTTTCCTCCTGACAACTCAAGGCTCATGCTACCGATCAATATTTTATGAAGACATTTCCTGTGACGCGGGGGGAGGCAGGTGCACATGGCCTGGCCGCCCGCAAGGAGTGGGGGGAGGAAGCCGGGACTGCAGGGCCGGCCCTGGGGTCTGTGTGTCGCTGAGTCCTCTGAGCTGACTCCTGTGCGCCCTGAGGGAGGCCCAGGCCCCTCTGCCTCTAGGGTAGCTCTCCCTCCTCCCTCCCCGATCTGAGCTGTCCGAGAACAGGGGCCTTCCTCCACGCATGAATGACTGAACGAAGGCTTTCTCAGCACCAATAGGTGTTGGGGTTCCAGGCCATGCTGATGGCTCTCCCTATGAAAACCCCCCATGCTATGGAGCATAATGAAATGCCCGGTGGTTCAGGGGCCACCAGAGGCCTAGCCCACGGAGCAGGAGCCACCCGACCTGCCCTCCTTTGCCTGTCCCCTCTGAAAAATGCCCGAGTCACCCTCCACCCCTCTCTCTTCCAGCCCGGCCCCTGTCCCCCAACGTGCTGGGGTCAGACTGAGAGCACCCGACACAGCCGTGTACCGAGCTGGGGTGCAGCTGCAGGGAAGTGGGGGCAGGGGAGCAGACAGAGGGCCCCTCGGTGAAGGTGCATTTCGGCTGGGACAGAAAGTGGGTCAGGGTCTTAGGGGGGAAGGACAGCTTGTGAGGAGACCCAGAGAGCCAGGAACATGGAGGGTTCTGGGCAAATCAGGAAGGAACAGAGAACACGGAGCAAAGGCGAGGGGTGGTGGGGGGGCGGGACGGATAGGGCGCCTGGGGAGCCCTGAGTTAGAGGGTGAGTTCCCTGTAGGCGGGTGAGTTCCCGAGCCTCTCAGCCTGAGCCCACGCCCCTGCTCTGCTGCTGGGTCCAGACCCCCGTGGACAGTGGTCCAGGCCTGCCTCCCGGGAACCCACATGCAGGAGGGGAGCCAGTGGATGATTCTTAGGGTCCAGAGGAGGGAGGTCTCAACTCTAGCTGAGCTCTGACCCCTGAGGACTCTTGTTGGGGACTGTGAGGCTGGGGTCTGTCCTGGAACTGGGGTAAGAACACCCCAGGTTTCCATCTGGGCTTTCTTTGCAATGTGCTTTGTGAGGAGCTGGGCCGGGCCTCAGTTTCCCCAGCTCCTGAGAGCGGGCTGTGATTCTGGGGTGGGCAGGGAGGACCCTTGGGAGCATCCCACGCCCCCCTCACTCTAAAGGACGCTGAGTTAGTGCGGGGCCTGGTGGGGGGGGGTCCAGTTGGGGGCAAATAAGTAATTGTATTAGACCCTCCCTGGGTCTCCATCAATGTGCAGAGCTCAGCAGAAGGGGCTCCCCCGGGGCCTGCCTCGTGACCCCTCACACTGCCGACTGTGAAATTCCCGAATAACAACGACCCAAATTCACTTACCCGTGCAGATGGACCCACGGGCCCTGGCTGTCAGGACCCTCCACCTGGCTCTTTCCCGGACCACTGCCATTGTGCCATCGTCCCCGGAGGGCCAGGAGGACGCTGGCTTCACCCACCCACCCCTGCCGTTTACCCCCCCCCCCCAGGTCGTGTGTCCATTCGTGTACTTGTGCACCCACTTACTCAATCCCTAGCCGTCCCAGGAATGACAGCTCCCAGACTCTGAGGCTGGTAACGCAGGGCCCGAGCACAAGTCTCTGAAGGTCTGAAGGTGCCCTGGGAGAGGCTGGCACGCCCCACGCCGTGTGACGGAGGAAGAAACAGGTTCCAAGAGGGTATTTGCTGCAAGTCCCACAGCCGCGAGGCAGGGTTCGCCTCCGTTCCCAGAACGGGCCCGGCTCTGGAATGTTCCTGACTGTTTGTCACAGGCGCCCCGTGTACTTGGGTGGGGGCTCCCAGGAACGCCGGCCGCGCTCAGGGCTAGGGCTCCCTGGCGGGTGCTGGGGTTGCTGAAGAAGTGGGTGCAGGCCGGGGAGGGGGGTGTCGGCCCTGAGCCTGCCCGTGCCCGGGGAGGCCGCAGGAGCCAGGGGCCTGGCCACCCTCCAGGGCGGGGCAGACCGTGTGGCTCCCGGGTTCCTGCTCCGCCGGCCGTGGGTGGGGGGGCCCAGGAGGCGGAGGGGAGCCGCGGGGGGCGGGGGGCCGGCCGCTGAAGACCAGCACCTCGGCCCCCACTTTGCACTTTATAAATCGGCACTTGTCACGCAAGGAGCCGTCCCGCTGCCATCGCAGGCATGAGGAGATTCGCCTTGAGGACACCCCCTTTGTCAAGAGCGAAAGGCCCCACTCGGCGGCCGGGGATGGACGCTGGTGGCACTGAGGCGCCCGGGCTCGGCCGGGACCCACGTCCGCAAATGGCCTCGTGTTTTCATGTGAAACAGGTTGTCGATAACGCGCTCTGTGTTCTGTCATTAAAAACGCGAAGCAAGGGCCCCGAGCATCCATCGCGGGGCGGGTGCGAGCGGGAGCTTGCGTGCCAGCCGCGCACCCGGCAGACGTGGCCTCGGGCAAGCGTCCCGCTGCTGTCCTGCCGCCCGTCATCGCCCACCCAGGCATCACGCTCGCCCGCCCTAGCTCCCCGCTCACTCCCCTCCCTGCCCCAGAAATGCTGCCCGGTCCTCCAGCCCGGAGGGGGGGGGGGCACCTTCCTCCAGGAAGCCTTCTGACTGCTCTGTTCCCTGGGCTCCCTCCTGCCTTGCTCTGCTGCAGGGTCTCCCCTGAGCCCACGACCCACGTGTCCACCCCCTGGCAGCGGTCCGGCTGCCTCTCCCTCTGTGCCAGCCCCCAGGTGAGTGTGGGACGCAGGGCCTCAGCCCGTACGGTGGGAGAGGCCCCGACGATGCAGCTGGAAGGCAGGACGGGGCGTCAGGTGGGCACCTGGGGGGCTGGGACTCGGGCCCACCCGCACCTCGGACCCGTGGGTGTCGCGGGCAAACCCCTTCCCATCTCGACGCCTCGGACTCCCCAGCCGTCACTGAAGCCTTGTGCATTCAGGTGGGGGTGAGAGCAGGCGGCACAGGTCCCAGAAGTGCTGCCTGAAACCCCACGTCCGCGTGTGTGCGTCTGGGCCGCCCCAACCAAGCACCGCGGACGGGGGCCCGAGACAGCAGAAGCATGTGGGCGCACGGCCCTGGAGGCCAGAAGCTCAAGGTCGGGGGGCCGCGTTGCAGGCCGTGGGGAGCGTCCATCCCAGGCCTCTTGTGGGCTGCGGGGATTTTCCCGGAACCCCGGGGGCTCCCCGTCTTGTGGAAGCACCGCCCCTTCTCTGCCTCTGTTGCCGTGTGTCCGGGTCCAAATCCCCGCTTTTATAAGGACACAGTCCCACGTGAGTTAGAGCCCACCCTCTTCCAGCAGGACCCCAGCCTCATTTAATTCATTGTATCTGCAGCAAACCCATCTCCAAATGAGGTCACATTCTGAGGTGCTGGGTATTAGGGTTCGAACGTTTGAATTTGGGGGGCACACAACGCAACCTATAATGTCTGGAGACGTTGCCCTGGGTCACCCGGCCCCTCAGCCGGCTCTGTCCACTGCACGCTGGCCACAGGCCCTTGACACAGCCCGGTGGGCCCGGCAGAGGCCCGGCCTCCAGGTGGGGAAGGGCCATGTCCCGGGACCCAGTAGTAGATGGACAGAACATCTCAGCTCACCTCGAGAAGCCAGGTCAAGGCAGGGGACCCAGGCTGGGAGGCCCTCAGTGCTGGGGTTTTGCAGATGTAGCAGAGGGTCCATGTGTGGGGGAGAGAGGAGCCCGTACTTCAGGGTCTGATGGGCTCCCTGGGCTCAGGTGGCCCCGGGGAGACCCCCACCCCGAGCAGCAGGGGACCTGTCTCCCAGGTAACTTGGGGCCAGAGAGAATCCCCAGAGATCCTCGGGGACCCAGTGCCTCCCTGGTGGACCTCCCGTCTGATCTCGGGGAGCTCGGCTGAGGTCTTCGTCCCCCACTGTGGGGGCAGCCATGGCCTGGGGTCCCCGGACTCTGCACTCGGGTGACCCTGGGCACACAGGGAGCAGGCCCCACCTCTGGGCTGGCGCAGGTGGTGCGGGGCGGGGCCGACAGCTTCCCCTCCTTCCCCTCCTCCTTGCCTCCCTCCTCAAACCTCCGCACAGCAGCCTGGAGTAGGCTCCCCGGCCCCAGGGGTCACTGCTGTCCCTCCAGGGGCTCTTAGCCTCCCCATTACGTTTGCTCAGCTCCCCCTCCAGGTGGCTTTCTGCTGTGTCCCAGCGCAGCGTTGTTGGGGTGGGGGTGGGGGGGACCGGGGCTGGATGGGGCACTGGCCTTGGCCTCCTGGAGTCGACACCGAATAATTAAGAGCCTGGTAATGAAAGGCTCATTGGGTATTGATTGTGTCCTGGAGCTGGCGTGTGGGGAGCACCCGCTTTGTCCCAGTCCCAGCCGAACATCACCCACAGGCAGGGCGCCCGCAGCGGCCGGCCAGAGGCGCCCACAGGGGCACAGCTAGCGGCCGGACGGGGCCTTGGGGCCTCGTCGCTGCGGTGCCTGCCCCCGGGAGTGCCCAAGCTGATAGGGGAGGTCCGGGATTGAGGGCAGTTATGTGGTGGGGCTGTAAAGGCTGTGAGGATGGGGGGCCCGGGAGACTTCCAGGGGAAGGTGCGGCTGGGCCTCGTGCAGAACGGAGGGGCGAGGGAGGCAGGCCAGAGACAGGGCCAAGACCCCTGGCAGGAAGCACACGCGACACAGGGTCGCTCCCGTGGCCCACGCCAGGCGTGGGGCCCGACTCCCTCCTTCATCCTGGTCACCTGTCTACAGAGCCTCCCTCCCTCCCTCCTGGGCAGGCCTGGGTGGGGGTCCTGGAGTGGGACAGAGGCCAGGTGAGAAGGACTCATTGGAGAAGCAGGGTGGCAGGGAGTACGGCCCGCACGCGGTCGCTGCCCCCAGAGGTGCACCGCCTCGCCCCTACCTGCCTGCTTGGGGCGGCCCTGCCGTCTCGGTCACAATCACTGCCCGCTGTGTCCGCTGTACCTGTGGTGCCCACTGTGGGCGGCATCTTCACAGGGGAAGAGAGGTGCGATCTGTCCGTCCGTCTGTGAGGGGAGCTGCACAGCTCCGGCTCCCGCTGGGCCGCAGCCAGGAGCTGGGAGGCCCGGGCCGCCCCCACCGCTAGGCGCGGGGCCGGGCCTGGGGGCCTCACCCACCCGCCTGCCTGTCCACCTGCTTCTCCAGGGCCTGGAATCTGGCCAGTGGCCCGGAGCTCCCAGACCAGCACAGGCCCTCCGGACCATGCCTTCTCTGCCAGGGCAGTGACACTTCCACAGGGGTCCCCGGGCAGGACGGGTGACAGGGGGTCACTGCGTTTCTACCGCGAGGAATGAGCTGTCCTTGTCGGGGATGCAGATCTGGTTTCTGGCTCCTGCAAGCCTGTGTGCCTCCCACACTCACGGCTGCTTTCCCTCCGGCCATGTCAAAGGGGCCACATGTCCAGGGCTGGGCTGCAGGGGCCTCTGAGAAAATGCCAGTGAGCAGGGGCCGGGCGGGGGCCAGACGTCACCCACAGGCGGTGAGACAAGGACAGGACAGGTGGGCGGCAGGGAAGGATGTGTCCCTGTGACGTCGGCGGGGCCGTGGCGGCCGGAGCAGGGGCACCGGGGGAATGGCTGCCCCTGGCTCTCCTCTGGGGTGCCCCTGCGGCGACCTCCCCACCAGGCACCGCGGCTGTGGCCACCCTGGGCCCCTCCCCAGGGCCCCATCTCTCTCAGAGGCAGCCCATGACCAATCCTCTGCCTGGCGCCTTGTCAGCCTCTAAGGGGCCACAGGTCTCGGCTTGTGATCTGTCCCGACAGGCGCCCTGGAAACAGGCTCCCTTCCCGGAGGTCCGGCTGCGGGGGAGGGAGGTTACTGCAGCCCTCGGGCGCCCCCTCGCCTCAGCCAGCCCACTGGCCTCAACCAGCCCACTGGCAGCGAGCACCTGATCTGGCTGGTGGGTGAAGCCAGGGCCCCCGGCCCCGTGGAGGGGCGGGAACAGTGTCCCTCAGGAGAGAGAAAAGCAGGGCGCACAGACGGTGAGCCAACAACCACCGGGGTGGGAAAGACTATATAGTTCAGGCTTACCTGGTGCCCTGGGTCAGTCCCAGGCCGCGTCACAGACTCCGTGCGGTGACCCCGGTCTGCCACGGACTTCTGGAATCATCTCTTCCGCCCCAGGCATCCGGATGGGAATTATGTCAGTGCGGCACTCTGAGAACTGCACCCAAGCGCTTGGAGGGGCCAGTGGGAGTTACAGACTGTGGAGGATTTCCTGGTCCTTGGGGGCCGGAGCCTGAGACTGGCATCTGTCAGCAGGAAGGTCCAGGGGAGGGCAGGGGGGGCCTGCTTCCGTGGAAACAGGAGGAGCTGACCACACCCCCTCTGGTGGCCAGGCCTCAGCGTGGGAGGGGCTGTGCTGGGTGGTCCAGGGTGCCTGTCACTCGCCTTTGGGCTTTCTCGCCCCTTCTGGGTACGAAGACTTCTCCTCCCCGGGGTGGGGTGGGGTGGGGTGGGCCTCTTCCCCAGCCTCTGTCCTCAGGGTCTCCGAGCTCCCTCGTGACCACTTGTACTGACCCCGGGGCCCTGGCAGCACTGTGCCCAACGGCCCAAGCCGGTGCCATGGAGTCCAGGCTCCGGGGTGCCCGGAGCTCAGTGTGGGGCTGGGCTGGCGCAGGGCAGCTGCTGGGGGCGCGGGGACAGGCAGTCTGAGGAGGCAGGGGCACCGCTAATAAGGTTGATATTTGAAAGCCCCACTCGCTGGCTGGCTCCCTTCCTGCGGCCTCATCACCCTCCATCCGCTCAGCCCCCTCCCCACCCACCCCCCCCACCCCCCCCCCGTCATGAATATTCATCCAGCCCCTGCTGGCTCAGCACTTGGGCCACTTTGGCGAGGGGCTGTCCCCAGGGGCGCTTGTCCTAAGGGCTGGAGCTGTGAGGCGGGGCTCAGGCCTGGGAAGCGCCCCCACCAGGTTCCCCCCACCCCCGAATCCCAGGGGAGGTAGGTTCTTCTACTGCACTCTTTCCAGGTCATCCCCACATCTACAGAGAGCTCTGGGGAGACCACTGCCACCGGCCCGGCTCGGCCACGGGACCCTCCCCTCCCCCGTGGGACATCCAGTAAGTTCTCACTTGCTCAGCAGGAACACAATGCAGACCCTGAAGGCACGGTCAGCAACGTCTCCGGGAGCTGGGAGACCACACTCACACCTGGCACAGAGAGGGTGAGCGGCTCACCCAGGTCCCATAGCGGAGCAGTGCAGCCTGGATGTGGAGGCCGTCTGCCTGGGGGGTGGAGGGCTGGTGATGGTAAGCCAGCACCCCAGGCCTCCGGCCGGCCCTTCCCTGAGGCATATTTGCAGGAGCGGGGAGGTGCATTCCTGAGCCAGGCCCCTCGGAGCCCCCCTCTGCAGCCCTCAGTGGTGGCGCTCCCAGTGGGAAGGCCCTGGAGCTTGTCCGAGGTGGCCCTTCCCTGGAGCTTGTCCGAGGTGGCCCTGGGCGGCAGAGCAGGGGGTGGTCAGGACGGCGGCCACCAGTCCAATTGCCCCTTCCGTTGAGCGTCCGAGGGGAGAAGCAAGGTGGCCAGACCCACCGGCTCAGGCCCAGCCTGTGCCACTTGCTCCAAAGCTGGGGACCCCCAGTGCCCATGCAGAGGGGCCTGGACGCTGCCCTCCCCACATGGGGAGCGGTGGTCACGGGGGGTGCACAGTGTGAGGGGTGGTGCAGGTGGGGGACACAGGCACACAGGCCCACCAGGCACACAGACGGTCGGCTCCCCAGGCCTCAGTTTCCCCCCCACCCAGAGATGAGGGGCACAGGGGAATTCTAAGAGCCTCCCGCCCCTCCTGTGGCTGCCCCCCCCACCAAACCTGAGGGAGGACGATGTGCTTTGATGGGGTCTGGGTGACCTCCCCGCCCCCACCCAGGCCTGGCAGTTTCATCTCAGAAATCAAGTTATGGGGCACCGGGAGCTCTGATTCGGGATGAGAGGTGAGCCCTGCCCTCCCTGTGTACCCACCCGCCCCTCCACCTCCTGGGGTCACCTAACCCAGACCTCGCCGCAGAGGGGGTCACTCAGCATGGCCAGCCCTGGCAGCTGAGACACCCCGGCTCCCTGGGAGTTTCCTCCGGCAGAGACGGGCCCCACGGAGGCCGCTGGGCCCAGGCACCCCCGAGGCCGAGCCCCGCAGCCCCTGCTCCCGCCAAACCCCCAGCTGTCCTGCAGGCTGCTGTGGTCCGTCCCCAGCCACGCCCACCCTGCTGCACATGAGGACACGTGCCCTCTCTCACACGCACACACACACACTAATGCTCGCACGGACACGTGAGCCCTCTCACACGCACGCTCAGGACCGGGGATTCCAGCTGTCACATGCGTCACAGGCACAGTCAGCCCGTTGTCCGGGGTCCGCGGCCCCCGCACCTGCCACAGACCCGGCCCCACAGCCTTCAGCAGGGGAGAGACCCCGCCTCAGAGACCAGAGACGGCCCCTGGGGCCCCTCACGTCCCCCACGTTCCCCACGAAGGCTCCTGGGTCTCCTGAGGTGCGTGCGGGGAAGTGACCCTCTGCCAGGTCCTGTCCGTGCGGCTCCAGAGGCCACGGGGCACCGGATCCAGGCGGCCGGGCTGCTCCTCTCCCTGTGCTGCCTGGGGCGCTGCAGGGTGGAGGCCGGGCAGCCCGCACGCGCCCTGAGCGCACAGTAGGACCTCAGTCAACGCTGGTGGCGCGGGAGCCGCTGCTACTCGGCCGGGACTCGCCACCGAACGGAATGGTCCCAGGCGGGAGCGACAGCGCTGGGCCACACCGAGTGCCGCCTCTGGGGAAACCTCCTCACTCGGTGAGCCAGGCTTCGCCAGGGGCCCGGGGTGCTGCTGGCTCTCGAGGGAGGGCGCCATCACCGAGGCCACGCGGAGGGAAACGCAGACCCCTGAGTCACGTCGGCAAAGGGAATTTACGGGAGGGGCCTGGACTGTGCCCACCGGGCAGGGAGGCCTGCCCTACAGGGCGGCCGGTGCTGGGGGCAGGGCCTTGGCAGCCAGAGCAGATGCCTTTTCTGACCGTCTGTCTCCGTGTTGGGGCTCCCCGGGCGGAGACACCTGGCGTCAGGTTCTGTGAGTGTCTTTTCTTTGGACTGGGATCTCCTTCTCTGGGCCCCTAACGAGGGTCGTCAGAGCAGGGCTTTGCTAGAAGCCAGATGCCGGATGCTGAGCCCTGCTTTCCTGGAAGCCGGCGCTGTGGGCAGGTGGGCGGGGCCGGCCCTGGAACCAGAGGGACCACAGCACCGGTCGCCCTGCCCAGGGTGGCCAGCTCCCTCCTGCCAGGAGCACCCGCCAGCCCGTCTGGGGCCTGCCTGTGCGGTTTCAGTCTGCACACAGCGGCCGCTGTAAACACGACCTGGACAGCTGCCCGGAGCTGCTTGGGGGCCAAGGTGTGTCCGTCCAGGGCTGGGGACCTGTGCCTCAGGGCTGCAGCCTGTGGGTTGGAGGGGGCGAGGACGACTTTGGCAGACAGAGAGGCAGCAGGGAGGGGACACCAGCCTCAGAGACACCCTCCCCGGGAGTGCCCACCCTCAGGGACAAGAGGGGCAGAGGCAGGGCTGTCTGCATAGTGATCTCTGTCTCCGTGATCTTGGCCCCCCCCCCCCCCCCCCCCCCCGTGCAGCTCAGCCCGGCCTCCCTGCTGCTGGGTCAGGGGCTAGCTGGAACACCTCTGGGGACGTGTGCGGGGCTGACTCCCTGTGCCCAGAGGTTCTGTCCGTCTCCAGGTCTCTCTGGCCTCCTAGCCACTGTGGGGCCCCGGCAGGCCCTGGTCCCCTCCCCAGTGTCCACACATCCCCAGTGCCAGCATCTCATTGAGACCGGGCCACCAGACATTTGCTGTCGGCAGGATGGGGATCTGTTTTTCTTGGCCCTGGCCCTGGCCCAGTGTGGCCCACA